>NC_140165.1:63042039-63044985 GCF_963971535.1 Notolepis coatsorum
ACGTTAGCTCTCATAACGAGCCAGTTAGCCAGTGCCAGGTACAGTAGCTAGCCACGTTAGCTCTCATAACGAGCCAGTTAGCCAGCGCCAGGTACAGTAGCTAGCCAACGTTAGCTCTCATAACGAGCCAGTTAGCCAGCGCCAGGTACAGTAGCTACCAACGTTAGCTCTCATAACGATAGCCAGTTAGCCAGCGCCGGGTACAGTAGCTAGCCAACGTTAGCTCTCATAACGAGCCAGTTAGGCAGCGCCAGGTACAGTATCTAGCCAACGTTAGCTCTCACAACGATAGCCAGTTAGCCAGCCCCGGGTACAGTAGCTAGCCAATGTTAGCTCTCATAACGAGCCAGTTAGCCAGCGCCAGGTACAGTAGCTACCAACGTTAGCTCTCATAACGAGGCAGTTAGCCAGTGCCAGGTACAGTAGCTACCAATAGGGATGTCCCGATCCGATCACGTGATCGGGATCGGCGTCGATCACGTGCTTTTCAGAGGATCGGGGATCGGGAAAAAATAATAATAAAAATCGGCAGTCAAAAAAAACATTTTTATTCAACAAACATGACCATGTCCACGTCTTAAACTCATACGGAGGCCTTAGTTTTGGTTTTAAATTACATATAATATATCATCATTAATGTATTTATTGTCACACAGAGCAGAATAATTGTCCACAACAAACACTTTCCCTTTAATTTACACCGTTGCAACAAACACATTCCCTTTAATTTAGACCGGTGTTCTGCCACAACAACAGCACGTCGCTCCCGAAACACGGTTAATATCCACTGACTTGAGCAGCTAGACTTAATGTCAGAGGTTTGGAACTAAGCATTTTAAAATAGAAAGTCAAGCCAGTTGCAATGTTTGCAAGGAGGACAGGCTGGAGGCGAAGTTTTCAGACTAACTTTTCACCTGGAGGATAACGTCAATTATTTGCCGTGACTGAGGATTATCGTCGGCGTTTCAGACCAGAATGGACCATTACGTAAGTCGAACACTGAATGTATACTAATGTGCAAACATATATTGAAACTTAATATTTCTCATAATGAAGCAGAAGCACATTTCTCAGGCTGAATGTAATAACAAAAGCCTCCGCGCTGGCGCGCTCGCGCCCCGGACTATAGGCAACAGAGGGGCGCGCGCGGAGGCTTTTGTTATTACATTCAGCCTGACAAAAATGCGTCAAAATTGATTACTAATGTGAAAGATCGGATCGGAAACGATCGGATCGATAGATATTTAAAATCACATGATCGGGATCGGATCGGCAGCAAAAAAAGGCGATCGGGACATCCCTAGCTACCAACGTTAGCTCTCATAACGAGCCAGTTAACCAGCGCCAGGTACAGTAGCTAGCCAATGTTAGCTCTCTTAACGAGCCAGTTAGCCAGCGCCAGGTTCAGTAGCTAGCCAACGTTAGCTCTCATAACGAGCCAGTTAGCCAGCGCCAGGTACAGTAGCTAGCCAACGTTAGCTCTCATAACGAGCCAGTTAGCCAGCGCCAGGTACAGTAGCTAGCCAACGTTAGCTCTCATAACGAGCCAGTTAGCCAGTGCCAGGTACAGTAGCTAGCCAACGTTAGCTCTCATAACGAGCCAGTTAGCCAGCGCCAGGTACAGTAGCTAGCCAACGTTAGCTCTCATAACGAGCCAGTTAGCCAGCGCCAGGTACAGTAGCTACCAACGTTAGCTCTCATAACGATAGCCAGTTAGCCAGCGCTGGGTACAGTAGCTAGCCAACGTTAGCTCTCATAACGAGCCAGTTAGGCAGCGCCAGGTACAGTATCTAGCCAACGTTAGCTCTCATAACGATAGCCAGTTAGCCAGCCCCGGGTACAGTAGCTAGCCAACGTTAGCTCTCATAACGAGCCAGTTAGCCATGAAGAGAAGAGGCCGTGAAGATGGAAGAGAAGGATGACGGAGGAAAAGGGAGAACAGTGGAGAGGAGTTGAGAAGAGTAGGAAGAGAAGACAGGAGCGGACACAAGGGGAGGTGTGGAGAGAAGAGGACAGGATGAGATGGGAGAGGAGTGGAAGAGAGAACATATATCAATCCCAGTGCTCATGTGTTCCAGTTCAATAAATTGTTGTTCATCTACAGCTTGTTGCATTATTTCATGCATTGATATTATCAATAAGACATAATCTCTAAGCATTTACAATGTAGACTTGACTGGCACATCTTTTAAATCAAGTAAGTAGTCGGGTGTCCTAGGGGGTGTGCGTGTGAGGGGAGGGGGGGCGCGGATGGGGGTGGAAACTTCAGGGCCTATAGATCATCACTTAATATGGTACCTGGAAAATCAGTAGGTAGTATGGAAAAAAATGTCAAGGCAAGCGTGGGAACCCTGTAAGAGTAGTCTACTGACACACTAATAAAAAAAAAAGTTATTTACATCTAAGACAATTTATATAAAAACTATTGGGTGCCTAAGACTTTTGCACAGTAGGCTACTGTGTTTTCTATCCACTTTAGCCAAACACACACACACATATCAGGGTTTCCGTTAGAAAAAATTGTTGCCGGCCTCAGTGTCCGGTAGATTTCAATCTACCGGTCAAATGAGAGAATTCCGGTCAGAGTTTATTGAGCTTAAAAACAATTGATAGGCAAAATGACAACAAAACAAAAGAATGACATCATCAAGGCATGTAGATTTATAATATTTTTACTTAAAACTAGGGCTACTTTTGCGTATAAAGTCATTATATTCCAAATAAAATAAGTCCAGAGACTCCGTGCTGCTGCTGACTTTAAATCAAATAGGTGTCTGTGGGCAGTCGCCCGACATTAATAAACAGCAGTCTGTTATAATCACATTTTTATGAGCTAACGAATTCCGTTATATTGGACATTTGTATTAATTATATCAAGCGAAGAACTGAGAAATTTGGCAGAGAGAGACGGCAACATTACGGTTTGCGTGACGACTCTCTCTCTCT
>NC_140165.1:63045185-63097685 GCF_963971535.1 Notolepis coatsorum
CTCTGTTGTCAAGCGTCGTCAATATAACGCACCCCCTTTTCCCACGAATGGAACTAGTGTCGTGGAGTCCGCTTTGACCTAACGCTAGCAGCTAAGAGCTAACGCTAGTTAGCTTAGCCTATTATGGTTTAACTTAGCAGCTAACGTTAGCCCATTGCATGTCATTGAAGGTCCGCGCTGGTCTGTGTAATGAAATTACAATTGCATGTCATTTAAGGTCCGTGCTGGTCTGTCTATAATGAAATGAGAGGAACGCTCTGCACTAAAGCAAGTCTCATATCAGCCACGACAACATGTACTCGATGTTCACAATATAGTAATTTACTACATCTCACGTAGAACAAGCCGCGATACATCGAGTATACTCGATATATCGCCCAGCCCTACTTCTATGTGCAGTGAAAACTACTCGAATGCTTTATAACCTAGTCATTGATTTAGTTCAGGGTAATCTAAGATTAGCCGCAGAGCTAACGCTAGTTAACGTGAGCTAACGCTAGTTAATCAAGCTCACAGAGAGAGATAAACAGCTGACAGCGGATAGTACAGGACGGTACAAATACAATATAAAAAGCGGGTGGGGGGCTGTTGTGTAAACCTTGTACTCTTTAGTTCACATATAATAAGAGACGGATTATTTGCTTACTCCACCAGTGCACCACAACAACACACACCAACTCTCGTCACAACGCTTTACGGTATTTTCACAGCACTGTCGCAACATTACCGTAAAACGTGAACACCGTTGACCGTTGTGACCCACTCGCTCCACTAGTGAGGACTGGTCTCGCCCTCTGCTGGCGCGTGTGTGCACTACACTCAAAACCAGGGGAGGAAATTAGGCCACTTTACTCGCCAATTGCGAGTATTTTTTACGTTTGGCGAGTAATTCATGAAGAGCACTCGCCAGTCTGGCGAGTACTAGTAATTACAAAACAAAACAAAAAAATCATTCTGCAATCTGCTGATTCGCTCACTGACACAAACCAAACTCTGACTCCCCCCTTGATTCCTCCCATTTGCGCCACATAATAATCAGACCATAACCAATGAACATCATCGTTGTACAGATGCGCTCTAAGCTCCTCCAATGAACACTCGTTTTCTAGAAGATGCCGCCCATCTAGGGGAAGTGGACAGACCACTGCGCGCAGACCTACAAACTCCTGCCACCGGCAGCCGGCTAGTTGACAACGTAGACAAACTTACAAAAACACATGAGTGGATGAAAATAATTGCATGTAGAGTCGTCGCTTTCGGATATCGGTGCGGTCTGACATGGGGGCGAACAACAGCACGCGACGCGTCTCCTTCGAGTCGGATGAGAATGACAAGTCAACCAGCATTAGCCGGCTAGCTACCTAGCATGTAACAAGCTACCATAACGCGCATTCAACATAGTGGACGACTATACTGAGCGGCTTTGCTTAAATGCAGCCGAGTGACATTTTATTATTACCGGGTTTCCCAGCATATCACCACTCGCCCATATGCCCTTCACAACGGTGATGTTGTCATATTTGGCATTCAGAACACACCTGCTGAACCCCTAGCGTTGTCGATTCGGTTCCAATGTATTGTCATCTTACAGCACAAGTACAGTACAACCAGAATACATTTGGCATACAACCAGAGTGCAAATGTAACAAGTCAAGTTCAAGTTGTTTTATTTAGCTATTACATTACAGTGAAATGCTTGGTTCTTTCACTGCCCAACCCAGTATTGATTGATTGATTGAAAACTTTATTAACAGATTGCAGAATGGGTACAATACAGTACAGCTCAATACACACAATTGTTAAGGGGATGCAGACCAGAGAAGGACTTTAGTCTTGTTTACATCAGGGTCCCCCATTTCAGTCCTGTTTGCTTAATGCCTTGTCCACTTCCTCCACACTCCAATATGTTATGATGAATTGAAAATGGGGGACCCTGATGTAAACAAGACGAAAGTCTTTCTCTGGTCTGCATCCCCTTAACAATTGTATGTATTGAACTGTACTGTACCCATTCTGCAATCTGTTAATAAACTTTTCAATCAATCAATCCCTTCAACCCTGCTCCTGTCAAACCTGCTCTTTCCATTCCCTCCATCATGTCCCCCCTTTCTGATGAATATTTCCTGCACTTAAGAGTCAGACACACATTCCTAGTAGTTGAGCTGTGATGAATGAAAACTTTATTTAACAGATTGCAGAATGGGTACAGTACAGTACGGCTCAATACATGCAATTGTTAAGGGGATGCAGACCAGAGAAAGACTTTCGTCTTGTTTACATCAGGGTCCCCCATTTTCAATTCATCATTCAGTATAACCTAGACCAGCCCAACCCAGCATCTTTCACTGCCCAGTTCAGCCCAACCCAGTCCAGAATAGTTCCCTCTTTCATGTTAATATGTGATTTAATGATGTAATATTTTGAAGAGTAGAGACAGTGTGATTAATTTACTATGATTGAAAATCAATTTAGACGAAGACGTACAAAGAAGTAATTATCACAATTAGCGATTTTTTTTGTCTGGTAAAAAATCTATTTGGCTGGTAAAAAAAATCAGATACCCGCCAGTTGGCTGGTAAGCCAAAAAGTTAGTTTCCTCCCCTGCTCAAAACCCTGTTTCACTGTAATAGAAACTGAAGCGCATCTGTGATTTTGACGGTTTTGACGGTATTGATTTTCAATACCGTCGGGATTTCTAAATACCCTGGTATACCGTAATACAGTCATACCGCCCAAGCCTATGATATTGTGGTGGTCTGTGATATTGTGGAGGGTCTGTGATATTGTGGTGGTCTGTCTGATATTGTGGTGGTGGGTCTGTGATATTGTGGTGGTCTGTGATATTGTGGTGGTGGGTCTGTATGATATTGTGGTGGTCTGTCTGATATTGTGGTGGTGGGTCTGTGATATTGAGGTGGTGGGTCTGATATTGTGGTGGTGGGTCTGTCTGATATTGTGGTGGGTCTGTGTCGTGGCCTTGTAGGGCTCAGGTTTGGTGGTGTTGCTGTTCAGTTGCTGTGTGGGCAGGTGTGATGTTCTCAGAGTCACATGGTCAGTAGCCCGTCTCCGGTGACCCTGACTGAGTTTTAGACAGGTTCTTTCTTTCTTTCATCCAATCCATTTGTTTGTTTGTTTGTTAATTTATTTGACAGATTACGATCTGGTTTACAGAATTATTGACAGGGTTTAGATTCCTGAATCTGCTGTCTGACAGACTGCTAGTGCTAGTCCCTCCGTCTGTCACACTTGTAATCTGTCTGTGGGTGTGACTGTCTGGTCCGGGAGTTACTCAGTACTGACCCACATCTCTCTGCTGGTTAGTTTGTGTTGTTAAGCGAGGACAGGATGATGGTGATGATGAGGATGATGTGACTTGGTTAAAGATGAAGAAGTCAGATCTGACTTTGAATGGGACCTATTCATCCAAACCAGTGTCCTTCTGCCTCAGTTGGGTGAGAGAGAGTAGGCTAGTTTATCATCATCACAGCACGGCAGATGGTCAGCACTCAGCAGACTTTCAAACAGACATAGAACAAGCTGTTTTTAGAACAAAGAGAACACTGTTCTAACAGGCCACTTGGTTCTGTGTTTATATCGTTGTTCTAAGGCAGGGGTGGCCAACCAGTCAGAGACTAAGAGCCACAAAAATTACTGTGGTACCACAAAGAGCCACACACCATATACCAGCGTTTCTCAACCTTTTTTTTCAGTCACGGCACCCTTCATGTGTTTATAGGTCTCACCCTCTGGCCTCTGAAGTTGCTAATGTCTTTTTTATTTGGGCCTCACAGGGTTAAAAGTACCCTGTGAGACCCACGGTTGCAAAATTACAAAATCACTTTTAGCCTTTTAAAAAAAATAATGTTTATTTAAAAATGTTTAAGCACATGTATAGTCAATTGGTCCTGTTGTTCAGCCTCACAATGCTATTTGATAGTAAATGTGTTTAATGTTTATATGTCCCACCCTCTGGCCTCTGAAGTTGCTAATGTCTTTAATTTGGGCCTCACAGGGTTATTAACCTCTTAAGCCCGATATATACAGTAAAAGTGTATATTTTCAGCATTACGTTTGTTTACAAATTCTTTTAACTGTTGAAATATAAGATTATAGAAATCTCAGGGCATTGAGTCGGAAACCGGCGCATATTGACAGGAGGAAGTGGCACAGCCAAAAGTGAGTGTAGTCTTTTGAAGGAAGAGACTCTGGGCTTTCGAATTTAGAAAAACTACCCTACCTAGCTCACACCAGCCCCTGTCAATCATCTGACTTCTGGATTTACTTTTTTATTTCTCTTATTTTTTGGGATTATCTCCCACAAACCTGAACGTTATTGCCATAAAACAGAACGCAGTTAGTTTCTCTACCTTTCTGTGACCGTTTTGCAAAAAACGGTGTTGCAATACGATGAAAAATGGTGGAGAAATTTACATTATAAAAAAGATGGCAGAATTCAGTACTGTATCTACAAAACCTTCTGTTTAATCATCTTCCCTTTATTCATTTGCTTAGATTTTTCAGGTCTGGTCAATTTTAGCATGGTGTTATTCACAGTCAAAGATATATTTTTTTTAAATAGAATTGATATTCTCCTTTCATTACAATTTACTCAAGCCTAGTAACAGACACACTATTTCTGACACTGATCCATATATGTCCCTAGATTCAGATACCAAGAACATGCAAATGGACAATTTAAAAAAAATTGTAAATTTTTATTCTACGTCCTTATGGAATGAGTGACATAAAAAAAAAAAGTTAAGTATTTTTTTAATGGATGGAAGAGCCGCACATTGACAGGCAAATAGCCGCGGGTTGGCCACCCCTGTTCTAAGGGTTAAGACAGTATATATCTTAGGTTTAGGGTTAAAACGGTATATATATCTTAGGTTTAGGGTTAAAACAGTCTATATGTCTTAGGTTTAGGGTTAAAACAGTCTATGTTTTAGGTTTAGGGTTAAAACGGTCTATATGTCTTGGGATTAGGGTTAAATATGTGATATCATGCGTCTAATAATATGGTTCTTCTCCTCAGTGCCAAAGACGATGGCATCGATATTGATGCCCTAGCAGCAGAGATCGAGGGGGCGGGAGCTGCCAAGGAACAGGTCAAAGGCAAGAAGAAGAAGAAAGGAGCCAAGAAAGAAGACTACGAGTGAGTTGTTTACTGATGGTTGTTTGCATCCTGTGTTGATGCCAGATTGTATGCTGCTAACTTTGAGTGTTGATCTGGAGTACTTTGACTTTACATTGCTTTTAATATTGGGGAGTGTCATAATCACTGGATAATCACTGTCATGATAATCACTGTTGTGGTAATCACTGTCATGGTAATCACCGTCATGGTAATCACTGTCATGGTAATAGTATGCCGATATCAATATTTGAATGCTTCCATCATTTTCCCTGCAGTGCTGCAGACTGCCATCATGTACTGTAAGTGGCAAATTGTGGACACTCATGGACGTTCTAGTAGATATGTTCTAAATATAGGGATGTTCTAGTAGACATTCTAGTAGGGACGTTCCATTAGGGACGTTCTATCCCCACTCCACTCCAACCCACACATCACACCACATTTTTTTAATAAAGTACTGTATCAAGAGGCGTTATTATAATAATCATAATAATAATAATTCATTTATTTTGTATAGCGCTTTTCAATGACCCAAAGTCGAGAGGTTGGCATTACAGATACCTCCCAACTAGGGATGCCCCGATCACGTTTGTTGCCACCGATACCGATCACCGATTGTCTATGAGCCATATCGGCCGATACAGATAAAGATCGTTTTTGGTTTTATATAAAAAATAAAAAATAAATATTTTTATTATAGAATATATATATTATATAATTATACTTGTAGTTGTATTATCTGCGAGACATCGCCACCACGCAACAAGTCAAAATGCTCGCTATCTGCAAACAGCTCCACTGTCTGTGTGTATACTTTGACTAACAGGGTCTGAAACGTATAAGAGTGTTGTTATGAAGCATGATAGCTAATCAGCCAACGGGTGCAAAAACTATGTCAATTATGTTATAAGACATTGATATCTGTAGCTACTGCTAGCCGGCTAGATACCGTTAGACAATGCATCATGTATTAAACTAAAGTGAACTATTTAGTTTACTGGGTCATTTCGTTTAAACAGTGAGCTAATGTTAGCTACCTAGCTAATGGAGCTGCTCATGCAGACTGGAGCTTGTTGACATGAGGAGGGGGAGGGGCAGTGCGCTGCAGCAGCAGCTGTGTGAGAGAGAAGTCAGCGAGTGAGAACTCTGCGCGTCTTCAATCGGTTTTCACGATCGGCGAAAATAAAGCATCGGAATTCACCGAACTCATATTTATACTGATTATCGGCCGATACCGATCGGCCGAACGATCGGGGCATCCCTACTCCCAACCCTACGCTATCTACTAAAGTATACCTCCTTACACTATCTACTAAAGCAGAGAGCGCTAAACAATAATATAATACATATAATAATGAATCTCTAACAATGTGTTTTCTTTTCCTGCTTAGTGAGGAGGAAATTCTAAAAGAACTAGAAGAGCTTTCACTGGAGACGCATGGAGGGAAGAAGGTAACAACATGGTGCTTCTGTTTTCATTTAGTGGAGGAGTTGAGGGGTGGTGTGGAGGTGGATGGATGGAGGGATGGAGGGGAGGTGGGGGGATGGTGGGGAGGTGGATGGGTGGAGGGATGGTGGGGAGGTGGATGGGTGGAGGGATGGTGGGGAGGTGGATGGGTGGAGGGATGTGTAGATGGATGGATGGATGGGTGGTGGGGAGGTGGATGGATGGATGGATGTGTAGATGGATGGATGGATGGGTGGGTGGTGGGGAGGTGGATGGATGGATGGGGGAGATGGATGGATGTGTAGATGGATGGATGGATGGGGGGAGGTGGATGGATGGATGAAAAAAGAAAAATTCAGATAGATTGATCGCATGATATACTCGAGTAATCGTGTATTACTCGTGGAGGGAAAGAATACGTTAACAAACATTTTTATTTATTTTTTTATTAAAACTTAATTTTGTTCATTCACGTATATGTTTAATGAAATCAACAAACGTTATAATCTTACACATACATGTGAAACAAATGTGTAAAAGAAATAATAAAAAAAACGAATTTATTCTTTTTCCATAAATATTATTAATAATTTAAGATAGAGTTTTCTCATAGCCGCGAGTCACGCCCATCCCTAATATGTAGATGGGGGATGGTGGGGAGGTGGATAGATGGATGGATAGATCTATCTCTATCTAGGTCGTCCTCTGTCGTCCCCTCCATCGGTGCTTCCAGTCATGCCGATCCTCCATGCATCCGGCTAGCTCGCCGGCTAGCTCGTCGCATCTCTCCTGAGTACGTCCACGTAGGTTAGTGTGGGACGTCCTCGTGATCGATGCCCATGTGTCTGCTCCCACAGCACAAGTTTGCTGGCTAGCAGCTCATGGTGTCAGTAACCCAGCCTCATTCTCCTGACTGCCACTTTCTCGCTCACCCTTGAAATCACTGACTTCCTTTAGAGCAGTGTCTCCTGTTGTTAGAGGTGGATGATCCGGGAGGATGTTATATGTTATGACCTGGGTTTTCTTGGCATTTAGCCTAAGGCCAACCTTGGCGCCTACACCCTCCCCAGACCAACAGAGGAGACATGTGGTTAGTCTACACCAGGGGTCGGCAAGATTTTCCCCAAGCCTTTGATTGGCAGGCCAGGACCAAAAACAATGGCTAATTTAATATACTGATAGTGAAAAATGCAGCACCGCGGCAGGTGCATACACATAATAATAATAATAACTTTATTTGTATAGCACTTTTCATACAGAGGTTGCAGTTCAGTGCTTCACAACAGTAAAAAACACAGGCATAAGCGAGCACTCGCAAATGGGGGACCTTGATGTAAACACATGCATTAAAGCATTCCGTCTCCAGACGGATTTCCGTCAATTTGATTGGGGAGATCCGTCCATTTGATTCGCAGTCTGACGGAATTGGCTACCTGGTATAATATGATTTGTAGATGCATACAGATTGAAACAAAATTGAGCCAATCAGAGGCGCCAAATATGGAAAAGGGCTTTTTTTCCCTATCGCGCCAAGCAGTCATCATCACTCAGCGACTCGAGAGACAGGATTACGCTGCTCACTCCGGAGGCTCGCTCCGCGGTTGCAGCTGCAGGCTATTGGGCGAGTGACAATTGCGAGGTCTGAGAAGTTTGTCCGCCACATGGCAGGGTAACAAAATAGTCATGTAAAATAATTAAAAACTGCGGTGTGTTTTGGTTTTACGAGTCGCCTTTTTTGCAGCCTCACGCGTCAACTGCTTGTTTACCAACGTCACAGCCACCACGCTGCTTGCACTCGGCTCGCTGCTATATACCGATTAGCTAACGTTAGCTTAATAGCGTCGGTTAAATGGAAGGAGTAAGCCGGCCACTAAAAAGAGAACCCACCGCGGGTTTCTCAGATGAAAAGGATCAGCGGGACCACCTAACAAAAAGTTTCGAGAGGAGAGGACATTTGAAGAGACTGGCTAGGCAGCGCTACTGGGGGCTGTAGTGGTGAGTTAACTTGTTCCGTGTGCCGCAACAATGTCAAAAAGAAAAACAGAACAACACGTTTGTCATTGTCGTGTTACTTCACAGTACAATATGTGAGTCCCCTACTGTGGTTGTGAGTATACGTTTATTAGCTTAACTCCGTAGCAACATCACACAGGTGTATCTATAGACAGTCTCCTCCCCACTGTATATATTCTCTCCCCACCGTATGTATATTTCTCTCCCACCACCCCCTCCTAATGTACAGTCTCCTCCCCATCATATGCATATAATCTCTCTTAGGATCTATGGGTAACGGTACTGTATATTTTCACCCACCCACCCACCCCCTCCTAATGTACAGTCTCCTCCCCATCATATGTATAATCTCTGTCAGGATCTATGGGTAACATTACTGTATATTTGCATATCGTATATGTCACAAATGTAACAGTACTATATACCTGTAGTATGTCCCTATGCCATAAATGTCATGATGTCAATGTCATGCATGTCATAAATGTCACTATGAATTGAAAATGGGGGACCCTGATGATGTAAACAAGACAAACGTCTTTCTCTGGTCTGCATCCCCTTAACAATTGTGTGTATTGAGCCATACTGTATTGTACCCATTCTGCAATCGGTTAAATATTGATTGATTGTTATAACAGATTGCAGAATGGGTACAATACAGTACAGCTCAATACACACAATTGTCAAGGGGTTGCAGACCAGAGAAAGACTTTCCTCTTGTTTACATCAGGGTCCCCCATTTTCAATTCATCATAACATATATGACATACATGACATACAGATAGATAATACTGCTACATCTATACATTTATGACGTACCAGATTTACAAATACAGTATTGTTTGTGATACAATAAGAGTCTAAAAAAGAGAGCATATACATTTGACGAAGAAACTGTACATTGGAGGAGGTTGGGTGGAGGGGGGGGGGACTGTACATTGGAGGTGGTTGGGGAGGGAAGGGTTGGGTAGGCGGGGTGGGGGGGTAACTGTACATTGGATTATCGACGAAACCGAAACAAGTAGGCTCCCTTAAAACGCCAACGCTATTAAAAAGAAATACAGTGGAGGTTAAAATAAGAATATGGCTTGGCCTGAAAAAAATTTCAGTCAGGAGATTTTTTTTTGCTTTAATCCCTGTGTAAACAAGACAAACGTTTTTCTCTGGTCTGCATCCCCTTAACAATTGTGTGTATGGGCGGTCAGGTGGCGTAGCGGAGATTGTGCTCGTCACCAATGCAAGAGGCTGCGGTCTCGACTCCCGGAGAGTCAGCATTGCCTTGGCTTGGGCTGATCACTATACTAACTCGTTTGGCTGAGTTAGGGGGAGGGAAGCCGTGGGTGGGTCCTGGGCGTTGTGGACAGCGACCCCTACAGTTCGGTCGGGGCGCCTGCACAGCAAGGGTAGGATCTGGAGAAAGGTAGTGTGACCTTCCACACGTTACACTCTCCCGGTGAGAATCTGCGCTGCCAGGCTGGCTGCCGGCTGGCTGCACATGTGTCGGAGGAAAGCATGTGACAGTCTCCGGCCTCCCGGACCAACAGTAGGGGGGGGGGGGGTGCAACAACCAGGAAAGGGGGTTGGGAATTGGCATAACGACTAACAGTGGGATGGGAGAAAAATCGGAAAAAAGGAGGGGGAAAAAGATAAAAAATAAAATAAAATAAATGTGTGTATTGCGCCGTACTGTATTGTACCCATTCTGCAATCTGTTAAATAAAGTATTCATTCATTCATTCATTCATGAACAGCAGATCAGCTGTTGCAGATCACCGCGGCGGGTGCATAAGTAACACATTAACAGCAGGTCAGAATGCATGAAAACACGACTCACCATACCTGCCCTGGGCTTGTTCAGTCCTCCAAAATCCCTGCTAATGTTTGAAACATGTCAAATATCCACTCGCCGCCTTGAATGCAGCTACTTTATCTGCCAACTTGAACACAGTTGTCATCATTGCCTCGTTGTTGTTGTTGTCGCCACATATTATGCAGAGAGGACGTCGGCACACAAGAATCACCGACCTGTTGCGATAAACCTGTATTTTAAGTGTGACTCCTATTTATTAAAAGAAGCTTTATGTGTCTTGGAGGTCGTAGAATCCTCTTCTGGCTCATCGGTTGGTATTTCCCCATTGCAAAGAAGCTATCCAAAGACGTTTTATTATTTTTTTTTAACACATTTTGTTACTCGCTCGCATCTCGAACGTGGAAGTGAAAGTGCGTTAGGGAAATATACACGTGGCCCGGTGGGACTATTCCATTGGTTCTCCCAGTCCATGTGACCATTTCTAGCATTTCAATTGGCTATAGTGACAGACATGCTTTTGATGACTACCGGTAGATAGATACAGCTTCACAAAGACACACGTCCCGAGTGAATATTTCCGGCGCGTAAAATAAATATCATATTCTCAAAATATTCTGACTGGCCAGAAATTATTGCTGGCGGGCCAATGTCGGCCCGCGGGCCGCCTATTGCCGACCCCTGGTCTACACTAGGGATGTGCATCTCCTCACTGAGGCCGATGCGATGTGCATCTCGATACGGTGCCAACGATACGATACATTAACGATACATTTGAAGCACCGGGCGATGCGATGCGATATGATTCACCCCCTGTTGAGATACGATACGATTCGATACGATTTGATTCAACATAATGCGATTCGGGGCGATACGATGCGATTCAACACGATGCAAAATAATAATAATAAATAATACAATTTTATGGTATGACAGAGGATTTGGTTGTATTCCTTATATGCAGCTTATATTATTATTAAAAATAAAATAATCTACTGTAAGACAATTTATATAAAAACTCTTGGGTGCCTAAGAAGACTTTTGCATAAACTGTCTTTTCTATCCACTTTAGCTAAAAACACACGAGAGAGAGAGAGAGCGAGATAGAGAGAGAGAGAGAGAGCCCCCCTCCCCGTCTGAGCGGCCGTCGACAGTTGATGATGTCACACACTAGACTAGGTCACTAGGATGCGCCGTCTATACTTTCCGACCGTAGCATTATGTCAACAACATGGAGCCAGGCTGGATGGATTGCATGAAGCGATATAATTAAGAAATGAAGAACCAATAAATGTGAAGTTATCTTTGAACCCCTGTTGTCAAGCGTCTTCAATAGTAGTCTACACCCTCCCCAGACCAACAGAGGAGACATGTGGTAGTCTACACCCTCCCCAGACCGACAGTAGACAAGGAGGGACTTGGCATAAGGACATAATTGGGGTGATAGCAGGAGAAAGGCAGAAGGCAGTTCTAGGTGCTTCTCTGGTTTGTGGCTGTAGAGAGAGAGTAGCTGGTGTATTGGTTGAACTAACGCACTGGACTTGTTCATTAGTGCTGCTGTTCCTCTACAGTGTTGACGGGTAGTTCAGAACACGCCTCTTATACTCTGTATTTTTTAACGCCCCTCAACAGAAAGACACCACAGAAGAAGTAGAGAGCGTGGAGCCTCCCAAACCAGAGAAGAAGAAGACCAGGAAGGGCAAGAAGGCGACCCCGGAGGATGAGGAGGGTGATGAAGATCAGGGTACGGGTGACGCGGAGAGGAACGGACAGCAGAGTGACAAGAAGGTGAGGATGATGATGATGATGATGGTGGTGGTGATGATGATGATGGTGACAATTAGATGTTCTGCTGATGACTGTTATACTGACTCTCTACTTCTCATCTTCTCTCTATCTCTTCCTCTACCTCTCTATTTGTCTCTCTCTCTCTATCTATCTCTACAATTCTCCCTCTTTCCCCTCTCCCTCTTTCTCTGTCTTTATCTCTCCCTCCCTCTCTCTGTCTTTCTATGTCTCTCTCCCTCTGTCTTTCTATCTTACTGTTTCTCTCTCTCCCTCTCTACCCCTCATTCTCTGTCTCTCTCTCTTTGTCTGTTTCTCTCTCTCTGTCTCTCTCTCTCTCTCTCTCTCTCTCTCTCTCTCTCTCTCTCTCTCTCTCTCTCTCTCTCTCTCTCTCTCTCTCTCTCTCTCTCTCTCTATCTCTCTCTCTCTCTCTCTCTCCACCAGGTTGCTCCTCTTTCTCCTGCTGGCTCGGACTCTGAGGACGAGGTCTCCCACCGGGGCCAAGCCAAGAGAGGAGACAGGAAGCCCTCGGCCTCCGGCGAGGAAGAGGAGGCTGAGGATGGAGGTGCGAAGAAGAAGGCAGGAGGAACAGGAGGAGGAGGAGGTGATGGAGGAGAAAAGGGGGAAGAGGAGGAGGATTCGGACGAAGAGTTCTCCCAGTTGTCCAGGTAGGGTCATGTGACACACGGGTAGGAAGCGCTGGTGGACGGGGGGCTGCTCCTAAAGTATTTCTATTATTGTTATTATAAGAAAAAGAAATACACTGTTACCGTCAAAAAATCTAAATATACCGTGATGTAAATCTTAGGCCGTACCGCCCACCATAGTCCAAATGCATTTCTAGAGCAACACAGAGTCCGTAACACAGTTTCATGCATGTAGAGTTACTCAAACTACTAGAAGGCTCTAAATGCCCCCAAGCCACCAGGACACGCATGCATGGTGAAGATACAGTGATGTAATATGTAAATGCGGTGGCGCGACAATGGCTCGGGAGGTAGAGCGTCTGGTAATCCGAAGGTTCCCGGTTCGATTCCCGTTCCTCCCGGACAGCGTGTCAAAGTGTCCTTGAGCAAGACCGGTCGGCTCCTTCTTGCGTTGTCGCCTCCGTCGTCAGTGTGTGAAAATTGTAAAGTGCTTTGGATAAAAAGAGTTATATAAATGCAGCCATTTACCAATTTAATATCTGCCTCCAGGAAAGAGCAGCAGAAGAAGGGGAAGGCGGCCAGGCAGGCGGACAGCGAGGAGGAGGAAGAGGAGGGCGACGGGGGCACCTTCAAGATGAAGACGGCGGCGCAGAAGAAGGCGGAGAAGAAGGAGAGGGACAAGAAGAAAAAGGAGGAGGACCGGTTGAAACAGAAACTGAAGAAGGACAAGGAGAAGGAGAAGGAGGAGAAGGAGGACAGTGTGGAGCCTCCTCCCAAGAAGGTGGAGCCCACGCCCGCCACCCCCCCGGTCGAGGCCCCCGCCGCCACGGAGGACCCGGAAGGGGCGGAGCTTATGGGAGAGGGTAAGCCGACACCCCCTTTTTCTCGTCTGAAACACTGTACACCTACCTAGATCCGTCATGGTGTGATAGTGGAGTGGATATCAAGGGTCCTCTGTTCAAACCCCAGCAGTGGTTAGTGCTGTGGCCTCATAGCAAGAAGGTCCTGGGTAGAGCTGCCGCGATTACCGCATTACCGCGGTATCGCTGTTACATCACGGCCACCGCAGAGTAGGCTGAATACCGCGTCACCGCTGTTTTTTATAATAATAATAATAAATTACCCTCCTCTCGTTGGGCTTGCGGCTCTGCAGATATACCCTACTCATCTATCGAGGTTCCAAGCGACCCTATTGGGTACCAGAAAAGTCACGTGAAACATTGCAGACCACTGATTGGTCAGAAGAGAGACGCGTCACACGTTGTAGCGTCATGCAGTGTGTTACCACCAATCGGCAAGCGCGTATTAGGTTTTTACTTCCTGAATGTCAGATCATCACAACACGGCTAATAACGTTAGCTTTAACTCTCCGCCGGAGTGGACTATCATCGCTCCTCAGGAGTACTAAACGAGACATAATGATTTTACTGTCTGCAACGAATGTTATAATAAAAGCCCTTCGTTCTATACACTTGTCTGATTGAAAACTTTATTAACAGACCGCAGAATGGGACAACTCAGCACGCTCTGAGCAAAGAAAGGAACTGAGATATGAATAGAGTATTGCTTGCCTTGCTATTGTCCGGTAAATACGCTGATGTTATTGAACGTATAACTATATAATGTTAATGCCACAAAACGAATGCCTTTATTATAAAGTAGTAACTTTATAGTAATAATAATAAGAAAGGGTCGGGGGGGTTAGGGGTAACCACCCCTGCCCGCGACACCGAGTGAACTGCGCACGACCAGATGGGAAACTTCGAATCCGTGTTTCACTTTCAATAACTAATGCGTGCTTGCCGAATCCCAAACAATATTCATGCTGCAAAGTCATCCTCTAAAAATAGACATTTAGACTAGAGGCAGGCTATATGCTATAAAGAGTAGACTACTACTAAAAAAAAAATGCATTCAAACTTTTTTTTTAAATTTTTTGTGTGCATGCGGTAATAACCGCGGCGGTAGGAAATATTTAGCAAATTTGTGCGGTAAGGAAATAATCAATACCGCGGCAGCTCTAGTCCTGGGTTCAAATCCCAGCAGTGGTTAGTTCTGTGGCCTCATAGCAAGAAGGTCCTGGGTTCAAACCCCAGCAGTGGTTAGTGCTGTGGCCTCATAGCAAGAAGTTCCTGGGTTCAAATCCCAGCAGTGGTTACTGCTGTGGCCTCATAGCAAGAAGGTCCTGGGTTCAAACCCCAGCAGTGGTTAGTGCTGTGGCCTCATAGCAAGAAGGTCCTGGGTTAAAATCCCAGCAGTGGTTAGTGCTGTGGCCTCATAGCAAGAAGGTCCTGGGTTCAAACCCCAGCAGTGGTTAGCGCTGTTGTGTCACAGCAAGAAGGTCCTGGGTTCAAACCCCAGCAGTGGTTGGCGCTGTTGCCTCACAGCAAGAAGGTCCTGGGTTCAAACCCCAGCAGTGGTTAACACTGTTGCCTCACAGCAAGAAGGTCCTGGGTTCAAACCCCAGCAGTGGTTAGCGCTGTTGCCTCACAGCAAGAAGGTCATGGGTTCAAATCCCAGCTGTGGTTAACACTGTTGCCTCACAGCAAGAATGTCCTGGGTTCAAACCCCAGCAGTGGTTAACACTGTTGCCTCACAGCAAGAAGGTCCTGGGTTCAAACCCCAGCAGTGGTTAACACTGTTGTCTCACAGCAAGAAGGTCCTGGGTTCAAACCCCAGCAGTGGTTAACACTGTTGTCTCACAGCAAGAAGGTCCTGGGTTCAAACCCCAGCAGTGGTTAACACTGTTGTCTCACAGCAAGAAGGTCCTGGGTTCAAACCCCAGCAGTGGTTAACACTGATGCCTCACAGCAAGAAGGGCCTGGGTTCAAACCCCAGCAGTGGTTAACACTGTTGTGTCACAGCAAGAAGGTCCTGGGTTCAAACCCCAGCAGTGGTTAGCGCTGTTGCCTCACAGCAAGAAGGTCCTGGGTTCAAACCCCAGCAGTGGTTAACACTGTTGCCTCACAGCAAGAAGGTCCTGGGTTCAAACCCCAGCAGTGGTTAACACTGTTGTCACAGCAAGAAGGTCCTGGGTTCAAACCCCAGCAGTGGTTAACACTGTTGTGTCACAGCAAGAAGGTATCATAATAACTAACATTCCCACTAATAATATAACATCATCATAACTATACATCCCCACTAATGCTATAATAGCATCATAATAACTAAATCATGGGTTGTGTTGATTGATGGTCGGTGTGTCTCCTGCAGAAGAGGCGGAGGGCGACAAGAAGAAGAAGGACAAGAAGAAGAAGAAGGGAGAGAAGGAGAAAGAGGAGAAGAAGAAGGGTCCCAGCAAGGCCACTGTCAAGGCCATGCAGGAGGCCCTGGCCCAGATGAAAGAGGTAGGAGGTCAAGATGAAAGAGGTAGGAGGTCAAGATGAAAGAGGTAGGAGGTTGAGATGAAAGAGGTAGGAGGTCAAGATGAAAGAGGTAGGAGGTCAAGGTAGGAGGTCAAGATGAAAGAGGTAGGAGGTCAAGATGAAAGAGGTAGGAGGTCAAGATGAAAGAGGTAGGAGGTCAAGATGAAAGAGGTAGGAGGTCGAGATGAAAGAGGTAGGAGGTCGAGATGAAAGAGGTAGGAGGTCAAGATGAAAGGTAGGAGGTTGAGATGAAAGAGGTAGGAGGTCAAGATGAAAGAGGTAGGAGGTCAAGATGAAAGAGGTAGGAGGTCGAGATGAAAGAGGTAATTAATTAATTGTGCTTTTTAAAACAGTGTTAGTGCTGGTTTATCACCAGTATGGTGCTTTATAAACAGTGTTAGTGCTGGTTTATCACCAGTACGGTGCTTTATAAACAGTGTTAGTGCTGGTTTATAACCAGTATGGTGCTTTATAAACTGGTTTATCACCAGATGTTAAACTGTTCTCTGATTGCAGGAGGAAGAACAAGCGAAGAGAGAAGAAGAGGAGAGACTGAAGAGACTGGAGGAGATGGAACAGCAGAGACTGGAGCAGGTTGGTCGCACACTACACTACACACACACACACACTGTATGTATGTACGTACGTACACACACACACTATGTACGTACGTACACACACTACACACACACACTGTACACACACAAAAAAAAATTATATAAAATATATATATATATATATTTTTATTAATCAAAAACGATCGGTATCGGCCGATATGGCTCAAGACGATCGGTGATCGGTATCGGTGGCAAAAAACGTGATCGGGGCATCCCTAACGCACATACACACAAAGATACACACAGACACACACCCTCAAATACATGTTGATGTGTTTAAATTAGGGATGCTCGATATTGGCTTTTTTACATATACCGATATTGTCCAACTCTTAATTTCCGATACCGATATCAACCGATACTGCAGGGTTTCCCCCCCCCAATTTTTTTTATAATTTCAGTTAATTAACACTTTCTCCGCCAAGGACGCCTAAACTCGTCATTGCTCGCCATGCTCATTCTGCCAATGACGCCGTAACACGTTATTGAGATCAATATTTCAAAAATCTGTGATCGCAATCATATTTCTCCCCCGGAGATTTGAGATCTACTGTTGATCCCCTCTCAACTCTCCAACGGTTCAAGAGCGCCATCTGGTGGCCGATCGGCGGATCGCCGGAAACGGAAACTGGTGCTCATCCAAATTCGGTCCGATCACTCGCTATAGGTCCCGGGACTCGAGCGCGACACAATGGATAGCGATCCGTTACCAATAACTCGATAAACAACATGATTTGGACGTATATACTATTATACAACCTGGAGATGGATCGCATATTTCAACATCCCATAATAGGAATATTTTTGCTCATCGCCCAACGGCCCGAGGAGACTGGGGTGAGACTGGGGTGAGCATTTTTTTTTACCGCGTTCGATACAAACTGCTCTAATGATCATATCACCCACACTAGATTAATCATCTAACGTTGGCCACGGAATTATAAACGACCCCCCCCCCCCCCCATCCGGTCAACATCAGATGATGAGTAGTAACTTCTAGAAGCACGTCCATTTGACATTTTTTATCTCGCGCAGATCGCTATCAAACTGTATTTGATCATCAATATAATGCATTTAGGGCTATAAATCACGTTCTGCAGAATGCTGCAGAAAACAATAAAAACATATTTATACTTTAGACCGTATTTTAGTATGAATATGTGAATGAAAAAGTATAACGTTCCCACATCCTGAACGATAGATAATTGACGTTGAATGGGCCATAGTAATGTCAATTTAGCAATACAATTTAAAAAGTTATAGCCCTGCAAAGAAGGGGAACTTCTCCATAGACAAATAGAGCTGGCAGAGGATGGTATAATGATGTACAAAAGCGTGGCAGAGAAAGTGTTAACATTACATATCTCTTGTTGTGGAATTAACACAACATTATGCATACTTTTGACAATAAATTAAATCTGAATTTGTTCTTACTTGCTTGCCTGGGTAAATAAAGGTTATAGAAATGTAAAAAAAATTATAATTGAAAATGAAATGAAAACCGATACCGATATTTTCCGATATCACATTTTAATGCCGATATCGGCCGATAATATCGGTAGGCCGATAATATCGGACATCCCTAGTTTAAATCATCTCCCAGTTGTCTTGATTCTGAATAAATACTCAAATACCTTTGATTTACTTGCCTCAGATAACATTTGAAAATAACATTTTATTTAATTTATTTTCCATGGCGATAATCCTGACCTTTGAACTGTGACCCCCACACACACACACACACACACAACAGGAACAACTGGAGCAGGAGAGGAAAGAGAAGAAGAAGCAGAAGGAGAAGGAGAGGAAGGAGAGGCTGAAGAAGGAGGGGAAGCTGCTGACCAAGACCCAGAAGGAGGCCAAAGCCCGGGCCGAGGCCACCCTGAAGCAGCTGGTGGCCCAGGGTGCGTTCTGAACACACTACACTACCTCTAGTATGCTTCCTAGGGAGGCCAGAGCCGGGGCAGAGGCCACCCTGAAGATGCTGCAGGCCCAGGGTGCTGCAGGCCCAAGTAATATTCTTTTTACAATAGTTAGTAGTCTATTTACCATAGGTATTATTCTATTTCCCATAGGTATTATTCTATTTACCATGAGCACTATTCTATTTACCATGAGCACTATTCTATTTACCATGAGCACTATACTATTTACTAGGGATGTCTGATATTATCGGCCTACCGATATTATCGGCATTAAAATGTAATATCGGAAATTATCGGTATCTGTTTAAAAAAAAATTAAATACTTTTTTTTTTTTTCTTTTTTTTTTACATTTATTTACCCAGGCAAGCAAGTAAGAACTAATTCTTATTTTATTTATTGTGAAGGGTATGCATAATGTTGTGTTAATTCCACGAAAAGAGATATGTAATGTTAATTACCTGAAATTATTAATTTTTTTGGGGGGGGAACCCAGCATATATCGGTATCGGTTGATATCGGTATCGGAAATTAAGAGTTGGACAATATCGGTATATCGGTAAAAAAGCCAATATCGAACATCCCTACTATTTACCATAGGTACTATTCAATTTACCATGAGCACTATACTATTTACCATAGGTACTATTCAATTTACCATGAGCACTATACTATTTACCATAGGTACTATTCAATTTACCATGAGCACTATACTATTTACCATAGGTACTATTCTATTTACCATAGGTACTATTCTATTTACCATAGGTACTATTCTATTTACCATAATGTACTATTCTATTTACCATAATGTACTATTCTATTTACCATAGGTACTATTCTATTTACCATGAGCACTATTCTATTTACCATAGGTACTATTATATTTACCATAGACTATTCTATTTACCATAGTACTATTCTATTTACCATAATGTACTATTCTATTTACCATAATGTACTGTTCTATTTACCTTGGGATCATTTCCATGACTACTGCATGCGACACAAGAACCAAAGTTGAATGTTGGGTCAGTTTGGGGGACTCTGTGGTGGGCTCCCACCGTGCCTCTGTGTGGTAAACCATGGATGGTGTGTGAAGTTAATACCCAGGTTGTGTCCTGCAGGTGTCGAAGTGCCATCCAAAGACAACATGCCAAAGAAAAAGCCCATTTATGTAGACAAGAGGAAAAAGAAGCCTACTATCCCGACGCCTCAAGGTACTGATCTTTATACATGTAGTTGACCTCATAAACAGTCTACTGAAGGTACTGGTCTTTATACATGTAGTTTACCTCATAAACAGTCTACTGAAGGTACTGATCTTTATACATGTAGTTTACCTCATAAACAGTCTACTGAAGGTACTGGTCTTTATACATGTAGTTTACCTCATAAACCGTCTACTGAAGGTACTGGCCTTTATACATGTAGTTTATCTCATAAACAGTCTACTGAAGGTACTGGTCTTTATACATGATTTGATTTGAAAGCTTTATTTCGAACATGTAAATACAAACAATATAAAACAAAAACAAATCATTTATCTCTAGCAATACAAAAAAAATAAAGACAACATAACTAAATTTACATGTTCGAAATGTACATGTAGCGTTGTTAACCAATCGTTTTTCTCTCCTCCTAGAAACCCCTGTGGTGACGGCGCCCGTGTTGGAGACTCCGGAACCAGTTGCCGTGGAAACGGTAGCGGAGGCCCCTGCAGCGGAGCCAGGTGAGGGGGATGAAGGGAACTCTTCGTCGTCGGATGCTGCTGCATGACGAGTAGTAATAATAATATATAATAAGCGGTGGAATATATATATATATATATGGCGCCTAAAGGTGGAATCTGTCGTGAGGTCTAATGGGAATCGCCTCTTGGTACAGCACTTTGTTTACAGTTTTAGTTTGGGTCTGATGTGTGGGTTAGTTGCGTGGGGATTAGGGGTGGAACGGTTCACAAAATCGACGGTTCGGTTCGTATCACGGTTTTAGGTTTACGGTTTTCGGTTCGGTATACGTAACGTTGTTTTTTATTTAAAAAAAATTGAACACTCCAAAAATACCATACATCAACATAAGATATATAGCCTAAAAATAATCCAACTTTTCAGTTATTCTCAAGGACGTAATCATGCAGAAACTGAAAGAATGAGGCCATTTGACATCGGGCACATTATTTTGACAGTGACGGTTAGAGCTAGGAGAGATTTTGGTACAGCAAGAGGGGAGGCATTGCTGATTTAAACATGCTTCTCATTTATTTGGTAAAAAAAAAAACGTTTACCTTTTAATAATATTTGGCACACAAAGACTGAAAAATATAGGCAACATTTGTCAAAGTATTAACTCGTCAATATACCCCCCTTCCCCACTAATCGAACTGGTGTCGTGGAGTCACTTCTCTGAGTGTTTCCACGGTCAGCTTGCGGCTAACATTAGTTAGCTTGCGGCTAAAGTTAGTTAGCTCGTAGCTAACGTAACGTTATATAACCGAACAATACACACATGCCCTGAATGCGTACCGTTCGGTACGACCTCCACGGTTCGGGGCATGTGTGTATTGTTCGGTACACGGTTCGAATGCGTACCGTTCCACCCCTAGTGGGGATAGAGGAGGGTTGTTATTGCTGGACACCTCAGGTTCTGACGAGAGGTTTGGAGAAATACACACTACAATAAGTTACTATATAGCTATACATATTTCATATTATACAGTATATGTCAACGTGTAAAACCAGAATGATCTCGTCTCCAGAGTCATTTAGCCGACAGATTAATTTATATACATAAGATTTCTTAAAACAGCTTGGAAGGTATTGACACGTGCAGCCACAAACATTTCACTTGCACTACACCATCTAGGTCTTTTGAGTAATATTCTCATGGCATCATTATATGCTACTCGAAGTCTCTGCAAACTTGCTTTTTTGTAGCTTGACCACAAGTGTGCAGTATAAAGTGGTGTATGCTCTGAACAGAGACACGTTCATTCCATCTGTACTAGGGGTGGGAATCACCAGTTTCATCACGATACGATACGATATCATACTAACACAATTGGCAGTGTTAGGGGTGGGAAAGCTGGTGGGTGGGGAACGGACGTTGTGGACAGCGACTCCCACAGGTCGGTTGGTGCGCCTGTACAGCAGAATCAGGAAGTAACGGGGGCAGCGTGAGCCTCCCACGCGTTACTCCTCGCCACTGAGAGATTGCGCTGTACAGGTGAAAAGATGCGACGGCTGCCTCCTCGTGTACCGGAGGGGACACGTGATGCAAGGCTTCGTCCTCACTGCAGCCGACCAGTGGGAGGCATAGTCTAGCAACGTTCGAGACAGGGGAGGGGAGAATTGAAGGGAGAATTGGCGAGGCGAAATTGGGATGGGAAAAAAATAGAAAATAAGGAGAAAAAGTGGATAAAAAAAAATAAAAACGGCAACGGAAATATCATGACATTTTCTTTTTTGAGCTCTTCCAGACATTTAAATGAAAAACAATCTATTTTTAATACAAATAGACCTCCTGTTCACTGTAAAGTGCCACATTTTGATATATTGAGCTTTAAACTTTAAGTAAAAATGTTTGGAACTCACAACACGCAACCTAAAACCCCTTCCTCTCCCAAACCGTTCCTACAATTGTTTTATGTTGCATGATGATCATGAATACATTTATTATGTATTGTATGTTTTATGTTTAAATATCAACATTATCTGTCCATCCTCAGTACATTTACTATCAATATAATATGACTTCATCTGGTCTTTCCAAACGCGCACACACACACGCACACGCACACACGCACACAGAAAGGGAGAATGCCTGCCCCCCTTCCCCAGTCCCAACTTTGCTGTTCTCTATGGCTCTGATTAGCTTGTTAGCTTATGTTAACGTAACGTTAATTTCGGTCTTTAACGCGACGTGGGCATAAAGGAATGGCGAGGATTGCAAAGCATGTTAGATGCATTTGACCCGTTGCGGAATAAAACAGCAGGGACTTGTTTTGAGTCGCAAAATAGGCACACTATGTAGCCTTGCTCTGTTGTAATGTCCGCGTTTCAGACGCTACTGCTGTGATGTTGAGCAGATACGACTCGCCACAGGATTTTCAAAATAAGAGTATTGCAATATGAATCGATCTTTTTACGTTTCATCGATCCTATTGGATCATTGATAATAGATCGATATATCCTGCGGCATTGGTACAGAACATGACATAAACATTCTGACCTGTTTATCTCCTGCTGCAGTGATTGCTAATATGACGTATGTCTAGAGAAACACTTTAAACTGCTGTTTGAGCTGTCACTTCCCCTCTACCCTGCCTTCTCTCTCTCTCACTCTCGCTCTCTCTTCTCTCTCACGCTCTCTCTCTCGCTCTCTCTCTTCTCTCTACTCTCTGTCTTCTTTCTTCTCTCTCCTTCTCTCTGTCTTCTCTCTCCGTCTTTCTCCCCCTCTCTTTCTCTCCATCTTTCTGTCTTCTCTCTCCATCTCTCTCTGTCTTCCCTCTCTCCATCTCTCTCTGTCTTCTCCCTTTATTTCTCTCTTCATCTCTCTCTCTGTCTTCTCGCTCTTTCTCTCTCTCCATCTCTCTCCCCCTCTATTTCTCTCTCCATCTCTGTCTTCTCCCTTTCTATCATCCGTCTTCTCTCTCTCTCTCTCTCTCTCTCTCTCTCTCTCTCTCTCTCTCTCTCTCTCTCTCTCTCTCTCTCTCTCTCGCTCCCCCTCTCTGTCTCTCACCCCTCCTCTCGTTCCAGAAGTGAAGACAGAGGCAGCAGTGGACGACTGGGAGGCCATCGAGATAATCAGTGATCATGAGGAAGGTATGAATCAGATTACTCATCTTTTTAATAGAGCCTTTTGTTGGTTTTTATCAAATGTTTAGCTCCACACATTTTATTTTACCAGTTTCTTTGACCAGTTTTATTTATTCTGTTTCTCTTACTCTGCTACTAGTTTTAGTGTTCTTTTGACTCCTTGCTAGCTTTAGTCTTGCCTATTTTCTATTCTTTCTTCTTTTACTCTTGCTACTTTTTATGTTCTTTTTAAAATGTAGCGCTTTGAGATTTGCTCCACAATTATAAAGCGCATTACAAATCAAATATATTATTATTATTATTATTATGAGGAGGAAGGTATGAGTCAACAGTACTTTAGTTATAGTCAGTGATCAGGAGAAAGGATGACCTCCTCCAATCCTCCTCTCCATCTCTCCCCATGTCTGTCTCCATCCCTGCATCCATGCATCTCAGAGCTGAAGAAGGTCCACATTGAGGTGAAGGAGACTCCGGCCCAGCCCCAGACCAAACCCTCCTCCCAGCCCGGCGCCAGCGACGAGGAGGAGGACGAGGATGAGGAGGACGAGGAGGAGGACGAGAGCGAGGAGGAGGAGGAGAAGAAGGAGGAGAGCCGACCACAGCAGCAGCAGCATCACCAGGGCAGGAAGAAGGGCGGCAGGGAGAGTTCAGACAGCAGCGGCAGCGACTCTGACGACGGGAGAACCAAAGAGGAGAGGCTCTACGACAGAGCCAAGAGGCGCATAGAGGTACACTTTTAGTGTAATACATGAGGCATTGTCTAACCGTTATCTAGCCGGCTAGCTACGGATAGCTCCTGATATCAACAAATGCTCCAGCAAGTCTAGTAGTGCATAATACCTCCGTTGGCTAGGTAGCTCACGTTAGCTCACGTTAGCTCACTACGAAATGTCCCAGTAAACGAAATAGTTCACTGAGGCGTTGTCTTAACGTTATCTAGCTGGCTAGCAGTAGCTACAGATAGCTCCTGATATGAATGTCTTATAACATTGATTCGATGCGTATTCGAGCCCCTGGCTTCCATCGCATGAGGGCATGCTGAATGTAGAGTATAGGGTCCAGCTGCAGCGCCGGAGAATCCTTGCTGGAGCTGGAGGCTACTCGAGTATACACACAGACAGTGGAGCTGTTTGCAGATAGCGAGCATTTTGACTTGTTGCGTGGTGGCGATGTCTCGCAGATAATACAACTTACAAACAGCCTCTCCCTGAACGTCAGCAAACAGCCTCTCCCTGAACGTCAGCAAAACAAAGGAGATGATTGTGGACTTCAGGAGGTCGGGGGTCAAGGACTACAGCCCCCTCAGCATCGACGGGGCACCGGTTGAGAGAGTCAACAGCTTTAAGTACCTCGGAGCCTACATATCCGAGGACCTGACATGGACCACACACATTGACAGTGTTGTGAAGAAGGCACGACAACGCCTCTACTTCCTCAGGCGCCTAAGGAAGTTCCAAGTCAGTCAGAAGATCCTTAAGAACTTCTATTCATGTACAATAGAGAGCATCCTGACTGGCAACATCACCTCCTGGTTTGGGAATAGCACTGCACAAGACCGAAGCAGACTACAAAGAGTGACACGTTCAGCCGAACGCACAATTGGAGGGGGGCTCCCCACCCTCCAGAACATTTACAACAAGCGTTGCAGGGGCAAGGCTAAGAGAATCATTAAAGACTCCAGTCACTCGAACAACTGCCTCTTTGAACTGCTGCGGTCAGGCAAGCGATACCGGAGTCTCAAGGCGAGCACAGAAAGACTCAGAAGAAGCTTCTATCCCCAGGCCATCAGGCTGCTAAACGAACAATGAACACTACACAACAACAACCATCAAACGCACATAGCACACACATCCACACGCACACACTCACTTTAAACAAACACACTGTAGCACCCACCCCACACACATATAGCACACACTCACTTTAAACAAACACACTGTAGCACCCACTCCCCACACTTTATATTTATTGATGAAGGATTGCACTACAACTCGTACACCTTACTGTAAATTGTACCTAAATTGTACCTCATCCCATTTCTGCTTTGCACTATATAGTACTGTACATTAGTAGACTGCATAGTATTGTATATTATATGGTAACTCAGTTACGTCTATCCTGCATCGAACATTGTACATATGTCCATACTGAACACTGTGACCTCATTTTCTACTTTTCTACTTCTAAATTACATGCTATACTATGTTATTTGACACTATCTTGTCTAGCACAGTCTCTGGAGCGTAACAGTAAGAAGCATTTTGTATGAAAGTATTCTGTACTTCTGTATGACAACTATTAAAGAAACTTGAAACTTGAAACTTGAACTACAAGTATGATTATATAATATATATATTTTATTAAAAAACTAATTTAAAAGAAAATTTGGCTGGTAAGAAATATGCTTGGCGGGTAGATTTTTCCCATCTACCCGCCACTGGCCGGTGAAGTTAATTTCGTGCCCTACACACACACGCACACGCACACACACACACGCACGGCCAAGATGCACATAGAGGTACACAACAATTTCTCTCTATCTTACACATTCATACACAAACAACCTATTCCATTTCACATACCATCTCTTTCGCTCTCACACAGACCTTTCTCTCTTTCTCTCTCTCTCTCTCTCTCTCTCTCTCTCTCTCTCTCTCTCTCTCTCTCTCTCTCTCTCTCTCTCTCTCTCTCTCTCTCATGTATCCTGGGTTCCTAAGCTTCTCTCTCTCTCCTCATGTCTCCTGGGTTCCTAAGCCTCTGGTCTCTGTATGTTACCATAGAAACGGCGTGCGGACAACATCAGGAACATCAACTATGACAAGCTGAGATCCCCGGTGGTGTGTGTCCTGGGCCACGTCGACACGGGGAAGACCAAGATCCTGGATAAGGTAGAGTCTCTGACCATGGAAATGTCCATTAAATTAACACTCCGTAGCCCCAGAGAGAGGTGTGCAGGATGCAAGCTAGCCTAGCTTAGCACAAGGACTGGAAGTGGTTGGGAGAAGCTAGCCTAGCTTAACACAAGGACTGGAAGCAGTAGAGAGAAGCTAGCCTAGCTTAACACAAGGACTGGAAGCAGTAGAGAGAAGCTAGCCTAGCTCAACACAAGGACTGGAAGTTGTAGGGAGAAGCTAGCCTAGCTTAACACAAGGACTGGAAGCAGTAGAGAGAAGCTAGCCTAGCTCAACACAAGGACTGGAAGTGGTAGGGTGAAGCTAGCCTAGCTTAACACAAGGACTGGAAGTGGTAGGGAGAAGCTAGCCTAGCTTAACACAAGGACTGGAAGTGGTAGGGAGAAGCTAGCCTAGCTCAACACAAGGACTGGAAGTGGTAGGGAGAAGCTAGCCTAGCTTAAAGGGGAACTCCAACATTTTGGGAAATTAGCTTATTTAACATCTTCCCTGGAGTTAGACAAGAAGATACATACCTTTTTTGTCTCTGTGCGTGCATTTTAGCTTTGGGAATAGACGCTCCGTTAGCATAGCTTAGCTTCATCACTGGAAGTGAGGCAGGACAGTAGCCTTACAGTGCCTTACAGTGTATTGCAAGGTCTGACATTGACCAAATTTGATATGCATGACCTTGGTGGGCTCTAGGTCAACTCCTGAAAAGGGGGTCAATGTCAGACCTTGCAATCAAAAGTTAGGGGGCTCACTGAAATTATGGCAAGGGTTATTATTAGCCCCCTAACTTTTGATTGCAAAGTCTGACATTGACCCCCTTTTCAGGAGTTGACCTAGAGCCCACCAAGGTCATGCATATCAATTTCCCAAAATGTTGGAGTTCCCCTTTAACACAATGACTGGAAGCAGTAGAGAGAAGCTAGCCTAACGTGTCTCTGTGGTGTGTGTGTGTGTCTCTCTCTCTTTGTGTGTGTCTCTCTCTCGCTCTCTCACTCTGTCTCTCTCTCTGTGTGTGTGTCTCTCTCTCTCTCTCTCTCTCTCTCCCTCTCTCTCTCTCTCTCTCTCTCTCTCTCTCTCTCTCTCTCTCTCTCTCTCTCTCTCTCTCTCTCTCTCTCTCTCTCTCTCTCTCTCTCTCTCTCTCTCTCTCTGTCTCTCTGTGTGTGTGTGTGTGTCTCTCTCTCTGTGTGCATTTCTCTGTGTGTGTCTCCCTCTGTATGTGTGTGTGTCTCTGTGTGTGTGTCTCCCTCTGTGTGTGTGTGTGTGTGTCTCTGTGTGTGTAGCTGAGAAACACTAACGTGCAGGACGGGGAGGCAGGAGGCATCACGCAGCAGATAGGAGCCACTAACGTGCCTCTGGACTGCATCATAGACCAGACCGATGGTCAGGAACGTAAGAGCAGCCTCTCTTTTTAATATCAGCATATATATATTATAAGGATGATGAACTGCCTAAACACTTTATAGATGCATTTTTTTAAATTAAAAAAAATTATCCATACAGCAGCATACTGCCATATTCTGCAGCCCCATATTATATCAATACAGTGATGCCAAGTATCAATATACAAATTAAAATCTATATATATATATTATGTATGTATGTTTGTTTATTTATTTTGCTTGACGATCCCAATTTTCTGAGTGAGGTGAACGGACTGAAAACATCTTATTAGATAAAACAGATGATATATATATATATTAGATGCAGATGTTGAGAAGGTTTTCTGTTGGGGACATAATGTGCAGCTGAAACGAGGTAATGAATCTCAATATTTGAAAATGGTCTCTACTCTGGTGATAATATGGTGTCTTGACCTCAGTCCAGCACCCATGGACCCAGTCCTGTTAGCCAATCACAATGCCAGGTCTGAAGCAGCTTTAAAATATGTATTAGCATAAAACATTAATCTCTACTCTTCACAATATTAGCATAAAACATATTAACATGAAAGAGGTATCTATTCTGGACTGGGTTGGGCTGAACTGGGCAGTGAAAGATGCTGGGTTGGACTGGGTTGGGCAGTGAAAGAAAAAAACCGAAGTATGTTGTGAAGTGTATAGATAGATGTGAAATATATAGATGTAGCAGTAGTCTATCTGTATGTCATATGTTATGATGAATTGAAAATGCCGTACTGTATTGTACCCATTCTGCAATCTGTTAATAAAGTTTTCAATCAATCAAGTTAACTTTGAAAACCTCGGTTGTCAAGCCTCGTCAATGTTGTGTATGCATCTGGGTAGGCACACTGTGCCTTTAAGACAGCACGGTGGTCTTACGACAGTACCGTCAAGTGTTGTGATAACGTCAGTTGGGTTGGTGTGCTGTTGTACACAGTGCACTGGTTGAGCTTAGCTAGCCCCTTTCGTGACTGCGATGTGCAAGCCAGGGGCTTTTGAGCATGAAATAAAATGTCTAACCTTACGTCGTAGTCCGGTGCTTTTTTGGAAACATTATAGTCATAACAGATACACCTAGCTGGCTGCTTTGAGCACACGGGGCTAACGTTAGCTAGCAAGCAGCTATCGCTAAAACTAGAAGCTAACCACTGTATACATTTCCAGTAGACTAACATTACACCTCTGTGATTTAAATGTGTCCTTAGTAACTTATACTCGAGGGTTGTACTAGGGTTGGATGCAGTTCCCCGTTGGTCAGTCTGTCTGTTTTCCATCTTCTGCTGTGTTTAACGTTATCCGTTTGAGAGTGCTCCTGATGGCTAGCCTAGTAACGCAGGACTTTTATTATTATATGTCCGCGGGTTGGCCAGTACTGCGCAAACTTTTATTAAACATTATATGTCCGCGGGTGGTCTTGTGCAGTGCTCTCGTGGCACTGTCAACTAAAGCGAGCACTCAGAAGACGCGCACCGTTTGCCAGTGCAGTGATTGCAGAATGTTTTTTTTTTTTTTTTTTGTATACTCGCCAGACTGGCGAGTGGTCTTCATGAATCACTCGCCAAACGTAAAAAATACTCGCATTTGGCGAGTAAAGTGGCCTAATTTCCTCCCCTGGTCTTAACACTTTCCATGCCAACGACGAGATATCTTGTTTGTTCATGTCGACCGTTCATTGCCAACAACGAGAGATCTCGTTTTTATTTTTATTAGCGATTTGAATTCATATTTAATCAATCTAGTCTCACGTTAGTGCTGCAAACTCTCTCTGAGCTCCATTGGGAAAATACCGCCCCCTATCGTCTCTCCCTGTTGGAATGGATTGAATGGAACACATGGTAAAAAAAAAATCCTGCTTCCTCATTTTACTTCTCGGGCAAGTCACCAGGGAGGATCGGATTCATTGTGGACCATCAGAACAGCGTGGAATACATATTTCCAGTACCCAGCGTTGGATCAAATTTGGATCAAATTTAAAGTGACGTGGCTGGGATAAATGTGCCAGTCAGTCAGCCAAAACAAATTCCTGGTCCAAGGTCGAACCAGAGAGCTGTGGAGTCGAAGGCCCCCTGGGAGATAAGAGTGGCGAGCGGCTTCCCCCACCCCCAATCCCAACCCAATCCCCCCTCCCGCGTGTACGCCCGGCGCCACTCCCACGTGATGGTGACGGCAGCCGACTAGTACGCATGCTGGAGGCGGGGGCCTAAGACTGTTTCATCACCAAAGTCCTATCACCCAGTCCATGCCCCCTCCCTCTGGACAATCTTTTCCGCCCTCCCTCCAGCCACCTGGCGCGACGACACTTTGTTTCAGACACTTTGTTGTTGTTGCAGCCGACTATTGCATATGGCGTCTCAGGCATTGACATGTGTCAACAAATGTACATGTCTGTGTGAATTTATGTTGTGCCGTTGTTACTGTAAAAATGTAATGATTGTGATATGTTGTTATTAATGAGACGATGAGCTGTATGTGTGTGTCACTGGAATTTCCCCAAGGGGATTAATAAAGGAATATCTTATTTTATCTTATCAATAAACGCGATCCATATTTGGAATGGCGATCAGGAATTGGAATAATCTTTTTGGAGAACATCTGATCTGAGGTAAGGAATCTATTTTACCAGTCTTAGGATAATCAGACCTTTTTTCACAGAGATATCAACGTGTGCCCTATGTGTGCGTGTGTGTGTGCTGATCAGGAAATGAGAGAATACATTTTTCAGCGTGCTTCTATAGCGTGCATACGTCGTACACATATACTATCGATAATCTAGCGTTTATTTGAAAACTATTCATAAATAGGCCGAAAAATTACAACGTTTTTTGTGTATCAGGGCTGTACGCTAAGCTTTTTCACTAGGGGCACACTTGCCCCTAAATTTAGAGGCAAAGAATATTTTTTAGGGGCAAATCTTTTAATAACAATTTTACCATTATAGTGCAAAAAAATATGATGTTCCTGCCTCATTACTGTGGTCCTTTTATTTAACATTTAAGTGTGTTTGTTTTCAGGTTTGTATCTTTTATAATGAACCAACTGAGAGTGTGTAAATCACTAATAGAACAAAAACAACAAACTGTGTAGTGTGTGTGTGTGCGTGCGCTTGTAGTGCTCCTTGAATGAGATCACCACAACACACACACACCATTGCATTAACACTTTGAGAGCCACTCACGGCTAATCTCGTGTTTACGATAGTTACGCTGAAAGCCGAGATTTCTCGGAATTATTATTATTATAATTATTTTGCGATCTGAAATCATATTGCATCACGCAAGCCTACCCTAGCCTACCCAAGGGCCGCCGGCGATCAGATGTGAAAAAAGCGCCCCCTATCGTCTCCCAGATGGTAAATCACCCTTTTGGAATGGACTCAATGAAAATGGATGGGGAAAAAAAATATTCCAGTCCACATTTCACTTCTCACCCATGCAGCCGGAGTACCGGAGTTCATTCAGGGGGCTCTGAGCCCCACGGATCATGAGTTCTACTGTATACACGTTAGATCTATACACTTATCGATTTTTTTGAATGGTGATCAGGAATTGGAAGGAATATACCAGTTGGATACCATCTGATGTCAGGTAAGGAATCTATGTTATCAGTGTTAGGATAATCAGACTTGTTTTCATGAAGATATAAGCTTTTTTGTGATATGTGCTCCAGCTGTTTCACTGTAAAATCCATGAGGAAATGAAAGCAGCTATTATCAGCACGCGCCTCGAACGTGCGTGCGTGCACGTATACTATTGATCATCTAGCGTTTATTTGAAAACGATTCATAAATAGGCCGACAAATATCAACGTTCTGGAATATTCCAGTAAAAGGCGATTATCACAGAATGGGCTGTTTTTCACCTCAAAACGGGTGCTTTTCAAAATGCTCTCAAACGGAAATGAAGCGATAAAACAATCTGCCTTGACAACACTGACTGGAAAATGATTCTTTGATAAGCGACGGGCAGATTAGACACATAGCCATAATTTAAAACATAGATTAGGCGATATTAACGTTAACATTGGCGCCGATGGTGGCATTCAAGCACTAAGTCGTGCGCCCCCTGGTGGCACTGAAAGTGTTCATCAGGAGGACAAGAAACTCTGCATACCTTTGTTTCACAATGAAAAGTGCTTTATAAATAAAATTAATTATTATTATTGTAAATAACCCCATGAAAGGTTTATTATTTTTATGGGTAATTACCCGCTTCATATTTGTGATGTTACTGGTTTCAGGGTGTGCCCTAAAGTGATCAATGTGTTGGGCCGTTTATAGAGATCTATGCCAATTAATGTTTATGTATATCTGGGACTTTTTTTTATAAAAATTGAGAGGCCTACTACGGTATGTGTATATGTGACCTTTATTTTGAAAAACGTGTTGCGACGCAACCTTGTTTACATTTGCGCTTTTGACAGTGAAATGTTCACAGCTCGAAGGAAAGACTAATCAAAAAGCTTTAATTGACCTGTATGAGGCTCTTACGGTAGGACTTTGATTGTTTATAGAAGTGGAATGTAAATACTATGCAAAACGAGAAATAAACAGTGATTTTACCAGCAGTAAGTTGCAAGCCACTTTCATACGGGGAACCGTGACCATTATTAGTATTATCTTATTTGCATATTGTCTCATTATTAGATAGATAGATAGGTTGATACTTTATTGATCCCCGGAGGGAAATTTAAGTAGACGGTATTTAGGCCTGCCGCGATAAGCAATAAATCGATTAATTGGCGCGATAATTAAAATTAATGCAATTATTTTGACGGGCGCGATTAATTGCTATTTGCGCGTTTGTTTTAATGAGGCGGAACCAGTGCCCCTTGTCAGTCACTGTCCGTGTTGGGAGGCGGGCCGCTGGCTTTACTAGAGCACAGCACAGGAGCTCCGTGGGGCAAACGCCACATAGCTTAACTACATTTCTCAATAGTGTTGCTCCTTTTAACCAAGTAGCGTTATTTATAGTGTAACGTTAGCTATTTTTAGACCCAAGTAACTCGCTACTGCCCGGAGAAACTGGACTGCTAAATAAAGATGAAAGATAGAGTGTTGATTCTCATTCAATGCTAACAACATTAGCTAAATAGCTAACAAATGAAATACAACGTATAGCATAGCTACAACACAGAATAACGTTAATACAATTACATGCATCATTGTTTACAATGAACGGGTGGGGCTAGTCAAAGGACTGGACACGGGGACAAGTTAAACATGAATTCATTTATTATAACGTAGTAGGTAGTTTCGAGTTGTGCTGCAGTGCCTACGCACCACAGCTATTCTATTATATACTGCTTTGACGCTTCCTCCTCATCGTTGATTGCCTGTAGTAGCTGCATCTAACGTTAGTAGCTAACGTTAAAGCTAACCTAAAGTTAGTTGTTCACCAACAATCTCAATATTTGTTTTATCATTAGCTCAAAAACACATAACCGGACGAGACAAGTTGTCGGCTCATAGGTTCTGCTAGGATAATCACAACAATACTTCCGGTCCGGTCGGTGGGCTTCAAAATAAAAGTCTAAAACACCGGAAAAGACGGAGCGGTGGGCTTCAAAATAAAAGTTTTGGGAAATACATTTCTAAAAAAAAAATCTCTAACCGGTCGCAATAATATCGCTTATCGCGATATTTTCGGGGGCAATTAATCGCCCAGCAAAATGTGTTATCGTGGCAGGCCTAACGGTATTTAAGTATTGAAAAACGTCCTAATAGTGGGCTACTCACCTAATACATGGCTGAACGTTAGAAGTGTCCGTGTCCCCGTCATTGTAATCATCACTGCCAGATCCGACTTAATTTAATTGGCTATGGTCTCTTATCATCTCTCCACATCGGATGTGGTTGTCATAAGATGGACTGATATTCGCTCCGTTGTTCTTGCAGAGCAAAATTAGCGGCTTAAACTTATTGAAAGGAAGTTCTTATTTGGCGATGCATAGCCCACATTCAGTTTAGATGGTTCACTAGGAATTATGGGATTTGGTGTTGGATGTATGGACTCTACGCAGACGGGACATGGTATTTAATCGCACGATAGACTACAACTACCAAGTTGCGTGGCCCAGATTCACTTCACACGCAAATCTTTTTTTCCACACAGGCTATCGCAGTAAATTCATTTGCCGACAGATCTTTCATAGCACCGCGACATAATGTTGCACTGTACAGCCCTGGTTGTAGGCTAATGTTTTACAATATTTTTTATCCAATTTATATGGATTAATTTAGGATTGAAATGCGAATGAAGGGTTGAAATCACTACTCGCAAGGTTCCCCCCAAATATTATTTTCCACTCGCACGGGCCAAATTAAGGGGCAATTTGCGATAATCTCGTCGCAGTGTACAGCCCTGTGTATTCCAGAATATTCCAGTAAAGGGCGATTATCACAGAATCTTTATATTTTCCTGAAACTTAAAAAAAACTAGCGTTTTTCAAAATGGTATAAAACGGAAATGAACAGATTAAAAAAAAACAATCCGTTTCGACAATGTTGACTGCAAACAAGTCATTGATAAGCGACGGCCAGATTAGACACAGCCACATAGTTTCTGCGTTTGCAAATATGAGAGCTCTATCATTGAAGTGGGTGGTGGCATTCAAGGGGGGTAAGGCGCACCGCATGGCTGGCAATGAAAGTGTTAATGTTGTGTTTTCTCTCCAGTTTGACAAAGAATCGATCAAGATCCCCGGAATGCTGATCATCGACACACCTGGCCACGAGTCCTTCAGGTGAGAGAGTCAAGAGTCACTTTATTGTCCCATCAGCTGGGAAATTTGTCTTGGGCTTACTCCCACACTACAGCCACAGACACATACATACATGACACAACACAACTGACTCCAAACAGAGGAGGTAAACAATGTAAAAGATACAGTAAAGAGGACTGGCAACACCACATATACCGTAAATCCTCTAATACAGTGGTTCTCAAACTGTGGTACGCGTACCACTAGTGGTACTTGGTGGTACTGCTGGTGGTACTTAAAAAAAGAAAAAAAAATATATATACAATTCTAATACAAGCCGGGTTACTAATATACGCTTGAGCGAACCTCCCTTTACTTCCATATATGGAACACGGGTCGCACGTAACACAACAACAGAGCAAGCATGGCTACCGGTACTAAACGGGAGACGAAAGTTTCTTTCTTAGACTTCAGGTACTTATTAACACTTTGAGTGCCAGCCACACGTTTTTTCGTTAGTTCATGCCGACCGTTGAGTGCCGCCAACGCTATATAGCGTTTGTTTGTCCTATTTTTTTTATTGGCGATTGGAATTCATATTTCATCAATCGAGCCTCAGGTTAGTGTTGCGGGGGGGGGGGGGGGGGGGGGGGGGGGGGGGCGGGGCGGGCGGGCCAGTTTCCTCATTTTACTTTTCCGTCAAGCCAACTGAAGAATCCATTGTGATCGCCGGCCCAGAAAACGTGTGGATTATGTATTTACAGTACCCAACGCTGAATCAATAAACGCGATCGATATTTGGAATGGCAATCAGGAATTGGAATAATCTTTTTGGATAACATCTGATCTGAGGTAAGGAATTTATTTTACCAGTCTTAGGATTCCAAGACGCGGCCTCCCCTGTAATAGAAGAACTCCTCCATTTCCACGACCACGCTTTAATAATTGTCCTACTCATCAGCATCTTCGTACTTTATATCCTTACAGCAATAGTAACCACAAGCCTTACAGACAAATATATCCTAGACTCCCAAGAAATTGAAATTATCTGAACCATCCTCCCCGCTGTTATCCTCATCCTAATTGCCCTACCCTCCCTCCGAATTCTTTACCTAATAGACGAAATTAGCGACCCCCATCTCACAATTAAGGCAATAGGCCATCAATGATACTGAAGCTACGAGTACACAGACTACGTAGACCTTGGTTTTGACTCATACATGGTCCCGACACAGGACCTTATCCCCGGCCAATACCGCCTTCTAGAAGCTGATCACCGAATAGTCATCCCAGTCGAATCCCCCATCCGCATCCTCGTATCCGCTGAAGATGTTCTTCACTCCTGAACTGTTCCAGCACTCGGTGTTAAAATGGACGCAGTCCCCGGACGCCTAAATCAAACAGCCTTTATTACCTCCCGCCCTGGAGTATTCTACGGTCAATGTTCTGAGATCTGCGGGGCAAACCACAGCTTTATGCCCGTAGTCGTAGAAGCTGTCCCACTCGAACACTTTGAAACATGGTCCTCCCTCATACTTGAAGACGCCTCATTAGGAAGCTAAAATTAAGGGACAGCATTAGCCTTTTAAGCTAAAGAATGGTGGCTCCTAACCACCCCTAGTGACATGCCTCAGTTGAACCCAAGCCCCTGATTCGCTATCCTGGTATTCTCATGACTCGTCTTCTTAATCGTAATCCCTCCAAAAGTCGTAAGCCACGTATTCCCCTACGACCCTGCAGCACAAAGTGCAGAAAAACCCGCACACGCCTACTGATCTTGACCGTGATACTAAATTTCTTCGACCAATTTGCAAGTCCTGTATTCCTAGAAATCCCCCTAATTGTCCTTGCAATGACCCTTCCCTGAGCCCTATTCCCTCTTCCCACCCTGCGGTGGCAAGACTGCCGCCTTTTAGCCCTCCAAAACTGATTCATTAATCGATACACCCAACAACTTCTTCTTCCTCTAAACCTGGGCGGACACAAGTGAGCCACCCTATTGACCTCACTCATGCTTTTCCTAATGACACTAAACCTGCTCGGACTTCTTCCGTATACCTACACCCCCACCACTCAGCTATCTATGAACCTGGGCCTCGCAGTTCCTCTCTGACTAGCAACAGTTCTTGTGGGACTCCGTAACAGCCCGACCCACGCCCTAGCCCACCTTCTACCCGAAGGGACTCCCACCCTTCGTTTTCACAGAGATATCAGCGTGTCCCATACGTGTGTGTGGCTGTGATCGCTGATCAGGAAATGAGAGAATCGATATTTCAGCCTGCTTCTATAGCGTGCATAAGTACACATACTATCGATAATCTAGCGTTTATTTGAAAACTATTCATAAATAGGAAAAAAAATTACAACGTTTTTGTGTATGCCAGAATATTCCAGTAAATGCCGATTATCACGGAATCTTTATATTTTCCTTGAAAACGAGGGCTTTTTAAAATGCTATAAAACGGAAATGAAGCGATTAAAAAAACAATCCGTTTCGACAATGTTGACTGCAAACAAGTCATTGATAAGCGACGGGCCGATTAGACACATAGCCATAATTTAAGACGGAGATTATGCGTTCACAACGCTATCATTGAAGTGGGTGGTGGCATTCAACAGGGTTTTACCATGTTAACCAGTGGCACTGGAAGTGTTAACACCATACCATTTATATGGTATTTACTGCACAGCCAGCATATAACAACAATAACAAAATATATTGCCTATGGTAAATACCATAAAAACATCAACACAGTGCAACAGTGTCAATTTAACTTTAAATATAACTTCAACTGAGGTAGACTACCACAATACTGTGGTCCATCCTATTTATTGCACATTCAAATACCTGTATATAGGCCTATATACAGTTAGGCTAATAACAGTCAAGTTCAGCTGCAAATAATAAATAAACTCACTGTTGGGTAGATTTCCATTGCTTTTCTTTGTATCATTTTGCGCGACACACGGTTGTGTTTGTCGCACAATGCATAAATCCACTCGGAAAGTAGTGTCTCCATCTCCTCGCTCACTTTTTTCCTCCCTCCTCCAGTTATGCGTGCTCTTTTACCGTCAGCTGCTTTCAGCTCATTCCTTTGTTTTTTCCAATATCGTATTTGTCTGGAATCAATGTTAAAGTGCTTTGCGGCTTTCTCTCCCGAATGCTCCGCTGCATGCCTCAAAACGTCCTCTTTAATGTTTGAGAGTTAATGAGAGTAAGCCTACCTCAGAATTGTTTATACCAGTATTGTGATTGCACTATTTTACTCAGGTAAAGTTACTTGATTTCACTTTGAAAATGTTGAAATGACCAGTGACCACCTGTAATTGCACTGTTTACTATTTCATACCCAGTACATTTTACTGGGTTCAAACCGAATTCAAATATAGGCCTCTCTCTTATACATGCCTCCTCCTAATACAAGCCTGGTACCCGCTACAGTTGAAACAAATACAAGCCCGGGTCACTATTAGAGGAATTACGGTATATAAAATAGTATACCCAAATATCGATAATATAACAACCAAATATCAGTTATTCGATAGTTGCCATTTATCTGGCACCATTTAAAAGTTTAACTAAGATCGGGATAAAGGAGTTTTTAAACCTATTTAGTCTAGAGCGTGGAACTCTAAACCTCCCAGAGGGCAGTAGCTCATACTCTGCATGTAAAATATGGGAGGGGTCCGAGACAATTCTATTGGCTTGCCTTAGAGTAGCCCGTTCAAAAATAGACTGCAGGGATGGGTGACCTTTCACCTAGGGGTGCACCGATGTATCGGTCGGGTATCGGTATCGGCCGATAAGTGCCTTGTTGACTGCAATCGGCCTATCGGCCGATAAGCTCAAATGTGCCGATGGCAGTAGCCGATAAATATCATCAATTTGTGTAGCGTCAAAAGACAAAAAAAAGTTCACTCGCGACCTGCACAACGCCGTCCCCAGTCCCCCACACACACACACACAAGCTACTGCATCAAAGTTACTACTTATGATTAACAAGGCATTAGTTTTGTAGCATTAACGTTATATAGTTAGTGTTACACGTTCAATAACATAAGCATATTATTTACCCGAACGTAGCAAGCATACTCGTTCATACTAGCTCAGTTCCTTCCGTTGCTCATAGAGCCCTGAGTTTTACCCATTCTGCAATCTGTTAATAAAGTTTTCAATCAGACATGAAAAGCTTTGTTTTATTATAACATTCGTTGCGGTAAAATCATTATGCCTCATTTAGTCATCCTGCGGAGCTAAAAGCTAAACGTCGGCCGCGCCGCCGTTTGTTGTTGTTGTAGAATACCCTCGTCAAAATCAATGGCGGACAAAAGCGGAAGTAAAAAATGTATACGCGCTTGCCGATTGGTGGTAACAGCAGAGGCGGGTGCAAGCGGTGTGTTGACGTAATTGGCAGAATCGACTGTCAATCAAAATTTCATTGGTTGAGACAATAGTAACCAGCTGCAGCCCGGTAGACCATACTGGTAGAACTAGTATCTAGCTGCAGCCCGACAGACCATACTGGGAGAGAGATAGTGCTATTTCTTGAGGTTTCCTTTTTTTAAGTAAGTAAAGAGGCCTATGTTCATATCGGTGAGCACAACACAAATATACAGTAGTTTCATTAAAAAAATATATATATATTACAAAAAAAATAATATTACAAAAAAAATATATATATATATATATATGTTTTTTTTTTTTAAATTGCCACAAATATCGGTATCGGCCGATTGTGTTAGTTGAACAATCGGTATCGGTGGCAAATTTTCATATCGGTGCATCCCTACTTTCACCCCTATGATCTTCCATGCAGTCTGCATCAGTGGGTGAGTGGGAGCGAGACTGCATTTATATAACGGCTTTTATCACTTTACAACTTATCTCACATTCACACACCGACGGCGGAGGCGACCATGCGAGGTGCCGACCTGCTCATCGGGAGCAGTTAGAGGTTAAGTGTCTTGCTCAAGGACACTTCGACACGCTGTGAGTGGATGAGTGAGTGGATGAATGTGAGGCATAAGTTGTAAAGCACTTTGGATAAAAGCTGTTATATAAATTAGGGATGCACGATATTGATTTGATATCGATACCGATAACTTTATGCTCCTCAAGCCGATAACCGATACCGATAACCGATATTTATTGTATTATTAAAAAAAATATTTTGATCAAAATTTTTTATTTATTTTTTTCAACATGAAACAAAACATATCACAATACAATAATAATACGTCAAATGTATATACTCTCTTTTCTGGACTTTTTTCGTATCACAAACAGTACTGTATTTGCAAATCTGGTATGTCATGTATAGATGTAGGCAGTACTGTCTATCTGTATGTCATGCATGTCATTATGTTATGATGAATTGTAAATGGGGGACCCTGATGTAAACAAGACGAAAGTCTTTCTCTGGTCTGCATTGTATGTATTGAGCTGTACTGTATTGTACCCATTCTGCAATCGGTTAATAAACTTTTCAATCAATCAATCAATCAACAGCTCACCATGAACCATGACAAGCTTAATTACGTTAGTTAGCATCCAAGCTAGCGTGATAACGTTAGTAGTTAGAACGGCTAGGCTGCCTGCTTACCTGCAATAGTGTTGTCATCGTCCTGGACGCATAGATAGACTTGTTAAATCATAATATCTGGTCCTCAGTAAATGTCCCGCCGCCCGCCAGCAGCTGGTTTTGGATTAGCTTATGCTGCGTTGCATTAGCCTTTAGCTGCTCAGCGTCGTCGGATTTTAATACACCATCGTAGCGGTGGTGATGTTTCAGGTGATTTATTATGTTGGATGTGTTATACTGTAGCTTGTTGCCCCTTTCCCTCCTCGTGGAACTTCTGCATTTGTTACAAATAGCAAGCAAACTGTTTTCCTCTGAAACTTTGAAAAAGTCCGACGACGCCGCCATCTTTTTTTTACTATCTTGCCTCAGTCAGTCTGAATGTCACCTGACTACGTCACAGCCAAGAAAGGGACCGCTGGATTTGTGAAAAACTCCCTCTTCCTAAACCACACGCTTTCAATCGTACCACAGTACTGGCAAAACGGGAGGAGGTTATAATAAAAACAAGCGCCCTTCAACCCAATCCACCCACAACGGATTTCTTTTAACCAAAAAATTTATTATATATTATCGGAGCTATCAATAACGTTATCGGGTTTATCGGGATGACGTCATAATTGCTGATATCGGCCCGATAATTATCGGCCCGATATTTATCGTGCATCCCTAATATAAATGCAGTCCATTTACCATATACATTATAACAGTGGCCCAAATCAGAATTTAAAACAGATTCCATGTGATTTGAGATATGTCTGTCTCTCTGTCCCCACAGTAACATGTAGATGTGTCTCTCCCCACAGTAACATTGTAGATGTGTCTCTCTCTCTCTCCACAGTAACATGTATATATGTCTCTCTCTCTCTCCCCACAGTAACACGTATATATGTCTCTCTCTCCCCACAGTAACATGTAGATGTTAACATGTATATATGTCTCTCTCTCCCCACAGTAACATGTAGATGTGTCTCTCTCTCTCCCCACAGTAACATGTAGATGTGTCTCTCTCCCCACAGTAACCTGCGTAACAGGGGCAGTTCTCTGTGTGACATTGCTATCCTGGTGGTGGACATCATGCACGGCCTGGAGCCTCAGACACTGGAGTCCATCAACCTGCTGAAGGAGAAGAAGTGTCCCTTCATAGTGGCCCTCAACAAGGTGGGTTTAGAACCATCAACCTGCTGAAGGAGAAGAAGTGTCCCTTCATAGTGGCCCTCAGCAAGGTGGGTTTAGAACCATCAACCTGCTGAAGGAGAAGAAGTGTCCCTTCATAGTGGCCCTCAACAAGGTGGGTTTAGAACCATCAACCTGCTGAAGGAGAAGAAGTGTCCCTTCATAGTGGCCCTCAGCAAGGTGGGTTTAGAACCATCAACCTGCTGAAGGAGAAGAAGTGTCCCTTCATAGTGGCCCTCAGCAAGGTGGGTTTAGAACCATCAACCTGCTGAAGGAGAAGTTGGACGGGTCTTGAGGGTGTGTAGTTGGAGACCATTGACCGGAGGTAGGCGCAAGCCGTTCCCTTAGCCGTGCAATATGCAGGTCGAGGGTCTTTGAAGCTGATTCGTGCGGCGATGGGGAGCCAGTGCAGGTCCCTAAGAAGTGGGGTAACATGGGCTAACTTTTGTAGGTTGGAGATCAGACGGGCGGCTGCGTTCTGAATGAGTCGAAGGGGCTTGGTGGTCGGTAGACCAGCGAGCAGTGCATGATTGCAGTAATAGAGGCGAGACATGACTGTTGATTGGACAAGGAGTTGAGTGGCTTCTTTTGTCAGGAGAAGGGGCAGATCCTTGTGACACCGCTCAGGAGGAATCTGTAGGTTCTGGTCATAGCGGAGAAGTTCAGCCGATCGTCGAGGACTACACCAAGGTTCTTGGCGGTCGGGGACGAGGCCACAGCTACATTTTCCACTGTGATGGAAAGGCCGGTCAGCGGGGGAGGATTTGGCCGGCAGGTGAAGCTATTATGTTTTACTTAGGTTCAGTTTGAGGTGGTTGGACGTCATCCAGGCGGAGATGTCGGACAGACAGGCCGAGATCCGCTCAGAGCCGTGGATATCTGAGCGAGGAAAGGAGAGGAAGAGTTGAGTATCATCGGCGTAGCAATGATACGAGAAAGCATGAGATGTGATAATGTTACCCAGAGATTTGGTGTAGAGGAAGATGAGGAGGGGTCCAAGGACCGAGCCCTGGGGGACACCCGTCCGAAGGCGGCGGGGGGGCAAAAGGGACCCCCCTCCATGACACTTGGTAGGAGCGGTCGTCGAGGTAGGATGTCAGCCATGCCAGCGCAGAGCCAGCCACGTCCATTCCTGCGAGGGATGCGAGGAGGATCTGATTCTCCTCTTCTCTTCTCTTCTCTCCTATTCTCTTATCTTCTCTCCTCTTCTCTTCTATTCTCTTATCTTCTCTCCTCTTCTCTTCTATTCTCTTATCTTCTCTCCTCTTCTTTTCTATTCTCTCCTCTCCTATTCTCTTATCTCCTTCTCTCCTCTTCTCTTCTCTCATATTATCTCCTCCTCTCCTCTCTTCCTCTCCTCTCCTCTCTTCCTCCTCTCCTCTCCTCTCCTCTCCTCTCCTCTCCTCTCCTCTCCTCTCCTCTCCTCTCCTCTCCTCTCCTCTCCTCTCTCTCCTCTCTTCCCCTCTCCTCTCTCTTCTCTTCTATTCTCTCCTCTCTTCTCTTCTCTCATATTATCTTCTCTCCTCTCCCCTCTTCTCTCTTTTCTTATCTCTTCATGGTTGAATGTGTTTGTTGGTAATACTATTCTTGTGTTTATTCTGTTAGATTGACAGCTGGTACGACTAGGGATGAGTACCGAATTCGGTACTTTTAAAGGTACTTACCGAAACACGTCGGTACTACCGAGTATCGATTCACGTGAGATACCAAAAACTTTTTACACTTTTTTCTTTTCATGTCAACGTTCACACGCACAATATACGCTTACCTAGGATTTGACTTGATTCAACAACAAAGCAGTCGGGGCAATGGCAAGCCGAAAACGGTCGAAAGTGTAGTTATTTGAAGTTTGGATTTTTCTTTTTCACGGCTGAGGTAGGTAGATTACATTTTTAGAGACTAAAGTACCGGAAAAAGGTACCGTTGGGTACCGGTATCGATTCACAGGTACCGGTACCGTATCGGTTCAAATGTGAAAGGTACCCATCCCTAGGTACGACGCAAGTAGTAGTTGTTGCTGTATTAAAACACTGCATGATCTCCGATGGACCTTTATCAAGCAGAACAGTTTGAACGCCTGGTCTCTGTGCCTTCAGATCGACCGTCTGTACGACTGGAAGAAGAGTCCGGAGACGGACGTGGTGACCACGCTGAAGAAGCAGAAGAAGAACACCAAGGACGAGTTCGACGAGAGGGTCAAGGCCGTCATCTTGGAGTTCTCTGAGCAGGTCAGAGGTCGCGATATCACCACTGTATCTTATCATTCATCGCCCCCTAATGGAACTGTGTTTTATAATGTACTGTGATGTATCTTATCATCTCTGCTAGTGGAACTGTGTTGTATAATGTACTGTGATGATGTATCTTATCATCTCTGCTAGTGGAACTGTGTTGTATAATGTACTGTGATCAGGGGGCGAAATTAAAGCCCGCTGCCCGCCAGGGGCGCTCAGTTTTTACCTTTGGCGCTTGCCACTGAGAGCCCTACCCGCCGTGTGGCGTGTAGACGTGTAGTTCATAACGATACTCTTATTTTGAAAATCTGTGCGGGTCTCATTTCCGGCCCAAGCGCAACTAGAGTCATAATATCGATGGCTCCGGCAGTTAGCAGCATTCGGTTCGTATGATATTCTTATTTTGAAAAAAACCGTGGCAACGAGTCATATCCGCCCAGCCGGGCCAGCCCTGCAGCGTGATACTATTGGCTTCTGCTCATATCAACACAGAGGAGTCTGCTCTCGTCTAGATCGGACCTCCATGAGCTACCGTTACTGTTTAAACAATGACCCAGTCAACTATTCACTTTTAGTTTAATACATGACTAGGCATTGTCTAACGGTATCTAGCTGGCTAGCTACTGATAGCTGCTGATATCAACATGCTCCAGCAATAGTCGACTCGAGTGCATAATACCTCCGTTCCCTCGTTAGCTAGCTCACGTTAGCTAGCTCACGTTAGATCTATGCTGCATCGCCGGAGAATCCTTGCTGGAGCTGGAGGCTACTCAAGTATACACAAGACAGTGGAGCTGTTTTGACTTATTGCGTGGTGGCGATGTCTCGCAGATAATACAACTACAAGTATGATTATATAATATATATTTTATTTAAAAAAACATTTTTTATATAAAATATATATATATATTTTTTTAATCAAAAAAAATTGGCAGGTAAGAAATATGCTTGGCGGGTAGATTCTTCCCATCTACCCGCCACTGGCCGGTGAGTCAAAAAGTTAATTTCGCTCCCTGACTGTGATGTATCTTATCATCTCTGCTAGTGGAACTGTCTTGTATAATGTACTGTGATGTATCTTATCATCTCTGCTAGTGGAACTGTGTTGTATAATGTACTGTATCTTATAATCGCCCCGCTAGTGGAACTGTGTTGTATAATGTACTGTATCTTATAATCGCCCCGCTAGTGGAACTGTGTTGTATAATGTACTGTGGGGCGGCGTGCCTCAGGGGTAGAGCGGGTTGTCCAATGATCCAAGGGTTGGTGGTTCGAATCCCGCTCAAGCCCATGTCCATCCCACTGCCGTTGTGTCCTTGGGCAAGACACTTAACCTACTTGCCTCGTATGAATGTGTATGCATGTGAATGAATGTTGGTGGTGGTCGGAGGGGCCGTAGGCGATGATTATTCGCCACGCTTCCGTGAGTCTGCCTCAGGGCAGCTCTGGCTGCAATTGTAGCTTACCACCACCGGTATGACTGTGTATGAACGAATAATGGACTCTGTGAAGCGCTCTGGGTCAGTGAAGAGCGCTATATAAATCCAAGTCATTATTATTATTACTGTGATTTTTGTATTCCATTCATTCTCACCATTTGAATGTGGAAAGCGGTTGATTACTTTTAATATAGAGATGCACTCATTCTGATATTAGATTATTGGGCAGATGGTACAAAGCTACACGAGGAATTTCACCAATATTAAAATGTGATACTTACTATACATCTATTTATCTGTCTGTCTATCACCTTCTCTCCATCTATCTCTCTCCTCTGTCTCTCTCTCTATGTCTCTCATCTCTCTCTCATCTGTCTGTCTCTCTCTCTCTCCCCCCCTCTCTCCCTCTCTCTCCCCCCCCCCCCATCCCACCTTCTCTCTCTCAGGGTCTGAATGCAGCACTGTTCCATGAGAATAAAGACCCCAGGACGTTTGTGTCTCTGGTTCCTACCTCTGCCCACAGCGGGGATGGGATGGGTAACCTGATCGGCCTGCTGGTGGACCTCACTCAGACCATGCTGGCCAAGAGACTGGCTCACTGTGATGAGCTCCGCGCCCAGGTCATGGAGGTAAAGACCCTACCACTGTCCTTAACTGCACACTCGCTCGCACTCTGACACTTTGCTCTTGGTTTTCCGGCTCCGGGCTGCATTTTTCGCCGCTCAACCAATACACTGTTCGAAAGTTTAATTTCCCGCCTTTCGATCGCCACCACACTCAACCAATTGCGAGCTTCGGGTCTCGAGTTACATGATGATATATCCGCCGAGCGTCATTTGACAGGCGCTCCGTCAAGTGACCATGTCCGGTTCTGAACTGACCAATCACCGCTGATGGCAAAAATGATTGACCACCGTTGTAGCCAAGGAGCGTCTGCTTCGAAAGCGATCCCAGAGGGGCGGGTGAGAGTGGGGAAAGTTGACGAAGAAGTCCTTTGTCCTGATTAAAGCATCAGAATGTTTGGAAGTGGACGGCCATTTTGGATGTATCACGCTGGTACACACATTACAAAAAACCTTTCTCAAACACTCATTTTCCTTGGGATTTTTTATTAAATTTGGACCTGTACTACATAAGACTTCAGGCTATGGAACCAGTGTTTTCCAGCTGTTACCTCTCAGCTGAAACTTAAAAACAGGCATCTGGCAACCAGTAAACAGAAATGTGAGTACACACAGTTTTTACTTCAGTGTGTTCAAACCTCTGTTACTCTATTTCATTAAAACTCAAAGTGATTTTATTGTGTTAGCATTAGCAACTTCAGAATGTTACCTTTCAAAAGAGACCAGACTCATGCATGTGCTATAAGTATAAAGTATAAAGTAAAGCTTTGCAAAAAAGGTATGCAGTCGTCAAAAAAAAATGGACCCGTTTTTGCCCGATGCTTAAGAGGTTAATAGACTCTACCACTGTGTCCTTAACTGACTCAGTCTCCTTAACTGACTCTACCACTGTCTCCTTAACCACTGTCTCCTTAACTGACTCTACCACTGTGTCCTCTACCACTGTGTCCTTAACCACTGTGTCCTTAACTGACTCTACCACTGTCTCCTTAACTGACTCAGTCTCCTTAACTGACTCTACCACTGTCTCCTTAACCACTGTCTCCTTAACTGACTCTACCACTGTGTCCTTAACTGACTCTACCACTGTCTCCTTAACTGACTCTACCACTGTCTCCTTAACCACTGTGTCCTTAACTGACTACCACTGTCTCCTTAACTGACTCTACCACTGTCTCCTTAACTGACTCTACCACTGTGTCCTTAACTGACTCTGTGTCCTTAACTGACTCTACCACTGTCTCCTTAACTGACTATACCACTGTCTCCTTAACTGACTCTACCACTGTCTCCTTAACTGACTACCACTGTGTCCTTAACCACTGTGTCCTTAACTGACTCTACCACTGTGTCCTTAACTGACTCTACCACTGTGTCCTTAACCACTGTCTCCTAAACTAACTCTACCACTGTCTCCTTAACTGATTATACCACTGTGTCCTTAACCACTGTCTCCTTAACTGACTCTACCACTGTCTCCTTAACCACTGTCTCCTTAACTGACTCTACCACTGTCTCCTTAACTGACTCTACCACTGTCTCCTTAACTGACTCTACCACTGTCTCCTTAACCACTCTCTCCTTAACTGACTACCACTGTGTCCTTAACCACTGTGTCCTTAACGGACTCTACCACTGTCTCCTTAACTGATTCTACCACTGTGTCCTTAACCACTGTCTCCTTAACTGACTCTACCACTGTCTCCTTAACCACTGTCTCCTTAACTGACTCTACCACTGTCTCCTTAACCACTGTGTCCTTAACTAACTCTACCACTGTCTCCTTAACCACTGTCTCCTTAACTGACTCTACCACTGTCTCCTTAACCACTGTCTCCTTAACTGACTCTACCACTGTCTCCTTAACTGACTCTACCACTGTCTCCTTAACCACTGTCTCCTTAACTGACTCTACCACTGTCTCCTTAACTCAAGTTCAAGTTCAAGTTCTTTAATAGTTGTCATACAGAAGTACAGAATACTTTCATACAAAATGCTTCTTACTGTTACGCTCCAGAGACTGTGCTAGACAAGATAGTATCAAATAACATAATAACATAATATAGCATGAATTTAGAAGAAGAAAAATGAGGTCACAGTGTTCGGTATAGACATATGTACAATGTTCTAAGTTACCATATAATATACAATACACAATACTATGCAGTGTAACTGACTCTACCACTGTCTCCTTAACCACTGTCTCCTTAACCACTGTCTCCTTAACCACTGTGTCCTTAACTGGCTCTACCACTGTCTCCTTAACCACTGTGTCCTTAACTGACAATACCACTGTCTTCTTAACCACTGTCTCCTTAACCACTGTCTCCTTAACCACTGTGTCCTTAACCACTGTCTCCTTAACTGACTCTACCACTGTGTCCTTAACTGACTACCACTGTCTCCTTAACCACTGTGTCCTTAACTAACTCTACCACTGTCTCCTTAACCACTGTGTCCTTAACTGACTCTACCACTGTCTCCTTAACCACTGTGTCCTTAACTGACTCTACCACTGTCTCCTTAACTGACTCTACCACTGTGTCATTAACCACTGTGTCCTTAACTGACTCTACCACTGTCTCCTTAACCACTGTGTCCTTAACTGACTCTACCACTGTCTCCTTAACCACTGTGTCCTTAACTGACTCTACCACTGTGTCATTAACCACTGTGTCCTTAACTGACTCTACCACTGTGTCCTTAACTGACTCTACCACTGTCTCCTTAACCCATTACCCGCCAAAATCGCTGTTCAGCGTTATTGCCCGCCATGCGTTGTCTGCCAATATCAATGTTTCAAGGTCATATTTCATATTTCACCCACGGAGCCTTGTCATATGCTGCGGGAGCCATCACAACTCTGCAACGCTTCAATACCGCCACCTGGTGGCCGATCTGCGAGTTGCCAAACCGGAAATGCCCGTTTCAGCTCGGTCCGTCCCCTAATTCCGTCCGGCCACTTGTTTATCGTCCCGGGACTCAATCCACACACCGTGGACATGGATCGTTGCCATAACTCAATAAACAACATGATTTGGGCGTATATTAGTATTATACAAACCGGAACTGGATCGCCTCGATCCCCACCACATAACTGGGATCTGTTGGCTCCACTCTCATCGCCCAACACTACGAGGAAGCTGACGTAAGTTTCAGCGTTTTTCTTTATAATTTTCTATACAAACTGCTCTGATCTATATATCACCCATACTACATAAATCATTTAACGTCGGTCACGGAATTATAATAAGCCAATATAACTGATATATATATAATAAGCCAATATAACTGACTACCACTGTGTCCTTAACCACTGTCTCCTTAACTGACTCTACCACTGTCTCCTTAACCACTGTCTCCTTAACTAACTCTACCACTGTGTCCTTAACCTCTTCCACCTGTGGCATAATGACATAATGGTCATAAATCAATATTTCAGGACTGTTCTATAAAACTAGCTATTTTAATTTCAAACGTATTCAAGTATAAACATCATGAACATGTCACAACAGCATTTAGAATGTATATTATCATCAGGATAGGTTAAAGTGCTATTAGATAGATTTTCCTTCTCGAAATGTCAATGTTATTTCGGGAGAGGCGACCATTTTGTAAAACCTTGAATCATGGGAATTGTAGTTTTTTTGCTGCCATTTTGTAGCGGACATCCATATGGCTTTGCGTTGGAATTCTTTTAAACTACACTTCCCCTAAAGTTCTATGGGGTTCAAGGTTCAGAGTTCTGTATGAATTATTTCAATAACTGTTATTATTCTGGATAATTCTACCAAAAAAGGTAACGTTTTTGACAAATTTGAAAACGCAGTTAGTTTCTCTTCCCTATTGTTAGCATGTAGCAACAATTAGATTTGAAATTAGTTTCAAAACGGTTGCACTGTGGGGAAAATAAAAAAGTACAGTAGATTTCATTATCTGTTCTTATGCACGCCTGGTGATACTAAATCCAAATTGAACTCAGGCATTTGAAAGATAATATAATGTATATATATAAATGTGCGAATTTGCTATAATAAGTTAATTTATAAACCTGCTATAAGAAAAATCATAATTCATATTCTCCTTTGTTTCATCACAATTTAAGCAAGCCTAGTAATAGACACAATATTTCTGACACTGGAAATACATTCACTGAGGTCCATAGATGTCCCTAGATACCAAGAATATGCAAATGGAGCTTGTAGAAGTGGAGCAATATTCCATTTACTTAGGTATGTATTCTTAGGCGGATTTTCAGAAAATAGGCTCCGGGCTTAAGAGGTTAACTGACTCTACCACTGTGTCCTTAACTTTCCATGTTGCCCCATGCTTTCAGGTGTACAAATCCTCACATTCATATGCCTGTGATATTATTTTTGTGTGTGTGTGTGTGTCTCTGTGTGTGTCTAGGTCAAAGCGCTCCCTGGTATGGGCACCACGATAGATGTGATCCTGATCAACGGGACTCTGAGGGAGGGAGAAACCATTATTGTGCCGGGGGTGGAAGGACCCATTATCACCCAGATCAGAGGGTTGCTGCTGCCGCCTCCTCTTAAGGAGCTCAGAGTCAAGGTAGAGAGGAGGCTGCTGCTGCTTCTGAGTGTCATGTTGTTCGCTGTTATATCTGCTGCACTGAGCAAGTCTCCGCTCTCCTTCTTTTCTCTTGTCTTCTCTTATCCTCTCTCCTCTCCTTTTCTCTTCTCTCATTTTCTCTTCTCTCCTCTCTTCTCTCCTTTTCTCTTCTCATTTTCTCTTCTTTCCTCTCCTCTCCTTTTTTCTCTCCTCTCTTCTTCCTTTTATCTTCTCTCTCCCCCCCTCTATCCTCGTCCTCTCCCCCCTCTATCCTCTCCCCCCCTCTCTCCCCCTTTCTCCTGGCCTCTCCCCTCCCCTCTCCGCTCCTCTCCCCTCCCCTCCCATCTCATCTCCTCTCTCACCTCTCCCCCTCATCCTCCTCGGCCCCTCCCCTCCCATCTCCTCACCTCTCCCCTCCTCTCCTCTTCCCCCTCTTCCTCATCACCTCTCCTCTCCTCACTTCTCCTCTCCCCCCTCCTCTCCTCTCCCCTCTCCTCTTCTCTCTCCCCTCCCCTCCCCTCCCATATCCTCACCTCTCCTCTCCTCCTCTCACCTCTCATCACCTCTCCTCTCCTCACTTCTCCTCTCCCCTCTCCTCTTCTCTCTCCTCTCCTCTCCCCCCTCTCTCTCCCCTCCCCTCCCCTCTCCTCCATCTCCTCTCTCACCTCTCCCCTCCTCTCCCCTCCCATCTCATCTCCTCTCTCACCTCTCCCCCTCCTTCTCCTCTCCCCTCCCCTCCCATCTCCTCTCCTCACCTCTCCTCTCCTCTCTCCTCCCCCCTCTCCTCCTCTCCTCTCACCTCTCCTCTCCTCACTTCTCCTCTCCCCCCTCTCTTCTCTCCTCTCCTATCCCTCTTCTCTTCTCTCTCCTCTCCCCCCTCTCTCCTCTCCTCTCCCTCTCCTCCCCTCTCCTCTCCCCTTCCCTCCCTCCCCTCCCATCTCCTCACCTCTCCCTCCTCTCCTCTCTTCTCTCCTCTCCCCCTCTCGCCTCTCCTCTCACCTATCCTCATCACCTCTCCTCATCACCTCCCCTCACCTCTCCTCACTTCTCCTCTCCCCCCTCTCTCTCTCTCCTCTCCCCTCCCCTCTCCTCTCCCCTCCTCCTCTCTCTCCTCTCCCCCTCTCTCTCCTCTCCTCTCCCGTCGTCCTCTCCTCGTCCTCTCCTCTCCTCTCCTCTCCTCCCTCTCCTCTCCTCTCCTCCCATCTGCCTCTCTCACCTCTCCTCTCTCACCCCTCCCCTCTCCTCTCCTCTCCTCTCCTCCCCTCTGCTCTCCCTCTCCCCTCCCCTCCCCATCTCCCCTCCGCCTCCCATCTCCTCTCTCACACCCTCCCCTCCCTCCCATCTCATCTCCTCTCTCGACCTCGTCCCCTCCCATCTCCTCACCTCTCCCTCCATCTCCTCTTCTCTCCCCTCTCATCACCTCTCCTCACGTCTCCTCTCCCTCATCTCCCCCCTCTCTCCTCTCCTCTCCCTCTCCTCTCCTCTCCCCCTCTCTCTCCTCTCTCCTCTCCTCCCCTCTCATCTCCCCTTCCCCTCCATCTCCTCAACCCCTCCCCTCCTCCTCTCCTCTCCTCTCCCCTCTCTCCTCTCCTCTCACCTCGATCACCTCTCCTCACTTCTCCTCTCCCCCCTCTCTCCTCTCCCCTCCCCTCTCCTCTCCCCTCCTCTTCTCTCTCCTCTCCTCTCCCCCTCTCCTCTCCTCTCCTCTCTCCTATCTCTCCTCTCCTCTCCTCTCCTCTCTCCTCTCCTCTCCTCTCCTCTCCTCTCCTCTCTCCATCTCCTCTTCACCTCTCCTCTCTCACCCTCACCTCTCCTCTCTCACCCCTCCCCTCCTCTCCCCCTCCCTCCCCTCCCCTCCCCTCCCCTCTCCTCTCCTCTCCTCCCCTCTGCTCTCCTCTCCCCTCCCCTCTCCTCTCATCTCCCCTCCATCTCCTCTCTCACCTCTCCCCTCCCATCTCCTCTCTCACCTCTCTCCTCTCCTCTCCTCTCCTCTCCTCTCCTCTCCCCTCCCCTCCCCTCCCCTCCCCTCCCCTCCCCTCCCCTCCCCTCTCCTCTCCTCTCCTCTCCCCTCCCCTCCCCTCTCCTCTCTCTCCTCTCCTCTCCTCTCCTCTCCTCTCCTCTCCCCTCCCATCTCCTCTCTCACCTCTCTCCTCTCCCTCTCCCCTCCCATCTCCTCTCTCACCTCTCTCCTCTCCTCTCCCTCTCCTCTCCTCTCCTCTCCCCTCTCCCTTCCTCTTCTCCTCTCTCCCCCCCTCTCTCCTCTCCCCTTCTCCTCTCTCCTCTCCTCTCTCCCCCCCTCTCTCCTCTCCTCTCCACTCCC
>NC_140165.1:63100750-63130009 GCF_963971535.1 Notolepis coatsorum
GTATCGCGATATATTTAGTATCGCGATACTATCGTGACGCAAGTATCGCGATAGTATTAGTTGGGTCAAGAACCAACATTCTGTGACCATTCTCTGGCTAAGATGTTTTGATGATTGATTTGACTTCTATGGACCTTTTATAAAATATTTAGCCCCCGTGTCCCTCCGAAAAATCCCGGCATTTTTTGTCAGGTGGCCAAATCCAAAATACCTGCCGACGCCATCTTGAAAAATTAACTTTTGATCCAGAGCACCTAGAATCATGTATGAATACACTTTTTTGTGTAAGTCAACCATGACGATTCCAATTCTGACATCAGTTTGACTCTATGACATCAATTTGTCCCAGAAATCCAAGATGGCCACCATATAGTAGAGCGAAAATGTAACTTTTAATGTCAAAACCAATTTTACCATGGTAGGCCTACTGCTGTACTTTAAACAAACTACCTTCATAAGGATCTCAGCAAAATAATTGATGAATGTACAGTATGATAAGATAACTAATTATACTTCAAAATACGCTCTCTTAAATAGCTGTAACTTGAACAGATTAACAATGAAACCACTTTTTTTCTTTTTTTTTTTACTTATTTTTTTTTAACTTTATAGCATTTTCAGCTTTTTCTGGCCACGCAGGACCGATAGAGGGAGAGAGGGAGAACGGGAGGAGAGGTAGGGAAGACATGCAGCAAATGGTCGCGCGGGACTGGGAAACGAACCCGGGACGACCGCTTCGCGACACTATGTGGTGTGCTACTGGAGCGCCCCAACAATGAAACCACTTTAAACATGTCATGATCAGTCCGAATCAGAGCATTCTGCCTCACTAGATTCTGAATCATCAGATTCCAATGAATCACCCCTCCTCCTCCATACATCATCATCTCCCTTCTCATCATCATCATCCTCCTCACTCTCCTCTTCCTCACTTTCTTCAGCTGGCCCTGGTGCAGGTAGATGTGATGGGAGAGCAGGTCGTGTGTGGCGGACAGGGCGACAGCGACCACCCACCAGCTCCCAGCCATGTCTGAGTGGCGAAGGGTGTCGCTTCAGGGAGGGGTGGCGCACTAGATATGCCAAGTAGTTGGCACGGAGGCAGTGTTGGCATAGGCTATCTGCATCTGGAGGGAGATGGATGAATGATTTGTTCTTCATTCTCTTCCACTTTGTGGCACGGGCCTCAGCCATGGTGCTACTCTTCTTGTCGCCATAAATAACATGTCGTGTGAACTCGAACAGCTCCTCTAGCACCTCCTCCTCAAGGTCAAGGCTATCTCCACACCGCGAGAGCAGCCGTCGTGCCATAGGGCTCTTTGCCACCTTGTCATACACCGACGACTTACCCTTGTCATAGAAGCCTGAATTGGCATCACAGCCTGTAATGCAGTGTAGCTGCACAATACAATCTGCCATCTCCTCAGTAACCAGGCCACGGCAGAAGACCGTGTTCTGCTTTCTCTTGATGCAGAGCATACCGGGCAGCTGTTGAGAGATGACCGCTGCCATGACATAGGCATCGGTGTCGGCTGCATCAATGACCACAGGGCCACTGTAGCCTGACTCACGTAGAACTGTGTAAGCAGAGAAGAGGATGGTGTCAGCCTCAGACTGGTCAAAGCTGTAGTTCTGCATTGGTTGCTGGGTTGACAAGTTGGTGCAGTGGGAGCCAACAGAGTAGACGATCTCTGTATCTACACCCTGTGCAACAAGGTCAGTCAGATAGCTGCATATTACTTTTTGTAGCCGCTCCTTGTTGCTGACGCTACACAGCAGTGTTTTGAACTCTCTGGCAGAGGGGAAGGGGTCGCCCAGCTTAATGTAGGTGTTGGGGACATGTACCTTACCTTGTACCCACAGATCTCGCTCATCATCTTTAGTTGAGTATGCTGCGTCGTACGGGTCATTTACACAGAAAATACGGTCAGCATCACCATGGCAGGCAAGGATGATGGATGATACCTTGTGGACATAGTCCAACCACTTGTATGGGGTGCCATCTTGTGTCTGCCGATCTTCTGCTGATGGGGTTGCCATCCTCCAGATCATGTCGACAAGAGCGGTGTAGGGTTCTTGCAGATCTACAGATTGGAGAGAGAGCTTCTGAATGAGCTTGCTCTTCTGTGTCTTCCTATATGTGCCATTGGAGTTGAATAAGGCCACACATTCCTCGACAACACAATGTTCCAGCAACTCTGAGAGATTCACAAGTTGACTGACCTCAACCAGGTCGATCACTGCCTTGAGAGCACTCCGCTCCATCTCAGCAGCTCTTGCTTTGAGTTCCTCCCCGGGCTTCTCCATGCAGGGCTGCTTGGCAAATGTCAAGCGTTTGCTCAGAGGGACAGGTGCATGGAGGGAGGTTTTCTTACTGAACACTCGGTCTTGCAAGAAGCTGGTCAACTTCTCCTCTCCCACAGCATAGGCTGAGTTGAAGTCCGCGATGAGTTCATCAGAGGCAGGCATGGCTGACTGTAGGGTGCGGAGGGTGGGTGAGGCTGGATCAAATGGGAAGGAATCAAACTCGTGCATGCATGCGACCAGGTCCTGCACGCGCTGCTCATCTTCTCTCATCCTTTTCGGACCACATTCTATGTGCTTCCTCTTGGCTTTTTTGTGTGTGGCCAGGGCATTGTGAGCCACCCGGATCTTGGCCAAATTGTTCACATTTCTGGAGTGCACCAGCAGCTGCTTCTCATTCTGGAGGATGGAGAGCCAGCCAGACTTCATTTTGCTGCCCTTGTTCATTGTACACCCGATCCACATGTCCCAGGCCATGTTGGAGTAGGGGTTGCCTGTGATGGACTGAGTGAAGTCAGTACGAAGGAAGGCGACCTGATCAGCAGGGAGAGCTGTCAGCATTGCCCAGAAGTCAGGCAGCCACCTTCCATACCTATTGTTGTCGTACACTACCATCCATGGCAGCATGGCACGCAGAGAGCTGACATACTCATCCAAGTTGCAGATATGTACTGCATGCACATTCTGCATGAGTGCATCTGTCATAGACAGGAAGTCCCTCCAGTAGTCCGCCATGTCACTGGCCTCCACCTGGGTGAATAAATTGGTGATGAGGCTCTCGAGGTCAGTATCATCCTCCAGTGCCGCATGTGCAGCTGCACGGAGTTCTTGGGAGAGACTCATATCTCTCAGAATCTCAAGGTTCTCCCTTGTCTCATCAGCCAGGTTGGGCATGAGCCTCCCCTTTACCAGCTGACTCATGAGTGCCTCATAGATGAGCCTCAAGCAACGCAGCCCCCTCTTGTAATGCTTGCCTTTCAGTGCACGGTCGACGGAGCCCTCTGCAATAGCTCCTCCTGCCACAAGTACATCTCCTAGCTCACTCCCCTTGTAGCGCTTGTAGATAGCGCTCATCATCACACACTGTGTATGGAAGGGACCAAGAAAGGGTACAATGTCATGGTACTTGTTTGGGTTCTCGGCGTTGAGCAGAGTGATGAGGACGTACACAGGATGATCTCCCACTAAGAAGGCGAAGGGCATGTGCTTAGTTGCGATGATGGTAGACAGCTTCTCCATGATGTCATTCACAACTGACTTGTTGGGCGGTTTATTGTAAGATGTATGAAAATAAGCCTTGCTCTTCCTCTGCTCCATATTCAAGCCAGCGTGAAACCCATTGTATGAAGGGATAGTGCACGCATGCACGCACGTACGCACACACACATGTGCACACGCACGTATGCGCACACACACACACACACTTGCAGTCTATTGAAGAGGAAGGCCTGGATGAGCGAGGTCAACAGGAGTTCTTCATGTCAAGGAATGGCGAGATGGCGTGGTCCAAGATACCTTTTGAAACAGAAGGCTGAGCACAAGCTCAGAACATCATCAAAATAACTCCTGAAAGAAACAGCTTTCGAACACAACACAAGGGTTAACAAACCCCAAACACAGGGCTACAATGACTATATTAGCTAACTAGTTGTTGTTGCTAGCTAGCTAGCTATTGGGAAAGTTGTTAGTCTGAAGCCCTGCCCAAACACCAAATCTTACTTTCCCATTCAAAAGTTAAATTTTCGCTCTGCTGTCTCTTTCTACATTTTTGCTCTACTGGATGGTGGCCATCTTGGATTTCTGGGTTAAATTGATGTCATAGAGTCAAACTAATGTCAGAATTGGAATCGTCATGGTTGACTTACACAAAAAAGTGTATTCATACATGATTCTAGGTGCTCTGGATCAAAAGTAAATTTTTCAAGATGGCGTCAGCAGATATTTTCGATTTGGCCATCTGACAAAAAATGCCGGGATTTTTCGGAGGGACACGGGGGCTAAATATTTTATAAAAGGTCCATAGAAGTCAAATCAATCATCAAAACATCTTAGCCAGAGAATGGTCACAGAATGTTGGTTCTTGACCCAACTATATCGTATCGTGAGGCCTCTGGCGATTCCCACCCCTGGTAACACGTTGTGTTCTCCCTGCAGGACGAGTTGATCCGGGAGCTGAAGCAGACCCTGAACTCCATCAAGCTGGAGGAGAAGGGGGTCTACGTGCAGGCCTCCACCCTGGGCTCCCTGGAGGCCCTGCTGGAGTTCCTGAGGACCTCCAAGGTCCCTGTGAGTACAGCCGGCCTGGTCTGCAGCCATGTTACTACATGTTACTACCATGTTTGATTGATTGGAAAAAGAAAATAAAAAAAATTATAGAAACGGTTAATACATAACATACACTTATTTAGTACGTGTTAAAAACAAAGATGGACAAATACATAGGGCTAAAAATAGGGCTAAAATAGAGCTAAAAGTGGTGAATGGAAGAAAAGAAAAAGAAACAAGTCCAATCATTTTTTTTTTGAACAAATGTTTTTTATTTTCCCTTTTTTAACATAAAACTAGACACACAATACATTAACAGTAGAAATCCACAATAAATCACAGGACTATGACCGACATAATAATAACAACAGTCCTTAGTACTTAAATCAAAATAAATGTAGATTAAAAGATATACACATAATAAATACAATACAATACATATGCTCTTGCTTGCTCACCGTTTAAACATAAGGAGCATCGAGGGTCTTGTTTGAGCCCCATTAGGTGCAAACGTCTAGGAGTTAAGTAAGTCCTATGAATAAAATTAAGATTAATCTGTTGATGATCCGGGTTGCGTGATGACAGCCGTACGTTTGCCCAAACTTCATCCCAATCAAAATCTACTTCCAAGTTTGGTATATCCTTCCTCCAGATTAAGTCTAGAGGAAGGACATCATATGAGGACGTAAGTAAGTGACGATAAAAGTCAGAAACGAAGCCTCTCAATGTCTCCTTTTCATAAAAGAATTTGTGATATCTATGGTGCTCAAGTGGCACCTTTAATGGGACTCCATGAGCCCTTAAAGCTGCTCTTAATTGTAGATAGAAATAAAAAGGAGTTGGTGAGGTTAAATTTGTTAGATATATCTTTATAGCTGCAAAAACCCCGGTCGTTGAAGACATCCCCCAATGTATGTATGCCCTTCTTTTCCCATTTGGTAAATCTGATAGGTTGTTGTGCAATAAGGAGTGAATTGTTATTAAATAGGGGAGAATGACTATGCCATTTATGTTGGTTAGTACATTTGTTCTGTGTGTCACGCCATATCCGGATCACATGTGTAATAAGAGGGCTAAATTTCAAGTTGCATTGCTTAATTGATAAGTTGGTGTATACTATATCCTGCAGTCTATGTGGTGCCTCTATGTTTTCTTCTAATATTCTCCAGGATACAGATGCTTGATAATCAAACCAGGTGATCAGTGGTCTTAAAGAGAACGCTTTAAAATAGTAGCTGAAGTCTGGAAATGCTAAACCCCTGTCGGCTTTATTTCTCTGTGCAGTGGATCTTTTTATTCGTGGAGGTTTGTTGTTCCAAATAAATTTATATGCGGCGGAGTGTAATTTTTGCCAGTAACCAACAGGGGGGGGGGGGGGGGGGGGGGGGGGGGGGTGTGTAACGGCAACATCGAGCTGAAAAAGTTGATTCTAGGTAAAACATCCATCTTAACTATTGATGCTCGGGCCTGCACTGAGTTTTTTTTATTTTGACCGCCTGCCGAAGTTGTTTGTGATCCTATCTAGGAATCCGGTGTAATTATACTTCACCGTTTGGCATATAGTGGGGAATATTTCAACTCCAAGACATCAAAAGTGTTCTACCATTGGTATATTTACTGGGAGTGAGGTAGCCTTCGCAGTCACATTAAGTGGAAGGAAGGCCGATTTTGGCCAGTTTATCTTAAATCCCGATAGATTGCCAAAATCATCTATTACCTTGAGAAGATGAGGTAGTGAGGTGGTAGGGTTTTGCATGAACATTATTACATCGTCCGCATATAAACTGATATGATGCTGTGTGCCCTTAATTGAGATCGGCTCTATGGATTGGGATTTTCTTATATACTGTGCCAAAGGTTCTAGAGATAGAGCAAACAGTCCGGGACTAAGAGGACAACCCTGTCTGGACGAACGCGACACAGGGAAGTTTGGGGAGGTGAATTTCCCTGTTATAATCATGGCCGACGGATCTGTGTATAGTACTTTGATCATATTAATGAATCCGTCTCCTAACCACATCCTTCCAAGTACTGCCCATAAATAAGACCATTCCAGCCTATCAAAGGCCTTCATCGCATCCAAGGATAATACAGCTACAGGAGGTACAGCCTCCTTGCTTGGCGTCTATCACATGCAGTAATCGTCTAATATTATCCGTGATCAGGCGGCCTCTTATGAAGCCTGTCTGATCAGGATGAACTAAAGATGTCATATGCTTTTGAAGTCTGATGGCTAGTACCTTAGCGTACGGCTTAATATCGGTTCCGAGGAGGCTTAAAACACTTTGGGTGCCATGGGTTAAATTCATTATATACCATAGGTTGCCGGCTCTATTTGTCTATGGAGAAGTACCCCTTCTTTGCATGGCTATAACTTTTTTAATTCTATTGCTACATTGCCATTATTAGGGCCCATTCAAAGTCCTATATGTATTGTTCATTGTGTAGCAACGTTAAACTTTTTCATTCACATATTCATAGTAAAGTATGGTCTAATGTATAAGTATGTTTTCATCTCTTTCTGCAGCTTTCTCCAGAACGTGATCTATAGCCCCAAATGCATTATATTGATGATGAAATACAGTTCGATGGCAATCGGGGCGATATAAAAAATTTCAATTGGACGTACTTCTAGAATGATCTACGTATGATCTGATGATGACCGGATGGGCGGGGGATCGTTTATAATTCCGTGGGCAGCGTTATATCATTCATCTAGTGTGGGTCATATGTTCATCATAACAGTTTATATGGAACACGTTCAAAAATAACGTTGAATCTTACCGGATCTTCCTCGCGCCGTTGGACGATCAGCGTGGTGTAGACCGTTTTCGATTATGGGATGTTTATCCTGATGAACCATTTCCAGCTTGTATAATACTATATACGTCCAAATCATGTTGTTTATTGAGTTATTGGCAATGGATCGCTATATAATGTGACGAGCCAGAGTGCCGGCAGCCAAACCGAGTGCCCGGAAGTAATATGGCCGACCAGCACAACCTCCACAGCACTTCCTGTTTGGCGATTGCGCCGATCGGCCACCAGATGGCGCTCCTGAACCGCCAGAGAGCTCAGTGGGTCCTCCTGGTGGATCTCAGGCCAGCGGAGGGGAAATATGAATCCGATCACAGATTTTTGAAATATTGATATTAAAGACGCTGTACAGCGTCCTTCGGCAACTTGAGCATGGCCGGGAATGACGCTCTAAAGCGTTTCCCGGCAGTTAAAGTGTTAAGGGTCTATAACTACCACATTCGTGGGGTCTTTGTCTTTTTTAAGGAGGACAGATATGAGTGCCATATTAACGTCCCTGGAGAAGTTCCCCTCTTTGATTGAGTATAAAATCATGTCAAGTAATAGGGGTCCAATTACATCCCAACATGAGAGGTACAGTTCTGGTGGGATACCATCCCATCCAGGTGCCTTACCACTTTGCAATTCAGATATAGCCTCCCTAAGTTCCTCTAGTGTAATAGGTGCATCTAACTGTTTAGCGTCTTCCTCTGAACGTTTAGGTAGGTTAATTTGATCAAGAAATGTATCTAGTTTATTATGATCGAATACCACTTCTGACTTGTACAGGTTAGAGTAAAACGCACTAAAAGTCTCGTTGGTTTTCTTGGGGTCTGTGACAAGTCCCTGTTGGTCCTTAATAGCGGGTATTAGGGGTGGACGGTATGGTCTAAAATGTATATCACGGTATAATTTGAAGCATAGACGGTAACGGTATATATCACGGTATCAGTGTTTCCGTTAGAATAATTTTTTTTGCCTGATAGGCAGGCTATATAAAGAATGACATCCTCAAGGCATGTAGATTTATAATATTTTAACTTAAAACTAGGCTACTTTAGCGTATAAAGTCATTATATTCCAAATAAAATAAGTCCAGAGTCGAGACTCCGTGCTGCTCCCATTGCAAACAGCGGGGCTGGATGCTGGATTTTGCTAGAAGCATATGTAGCTGCAGAGCCGCAGAGCCAGGGACGCTTTCAGGTCTGGTCACAGGCCCGCTCAACAGCGCCCCCCCACCCAACGGCTGAATTGCCAATGGCTGAATTGGAGTATTGCACTGTGCAATACTCCAATTCAGCCATTGGCAATTCAGCCGTTGGGTGGGGCGGCGCTGTTGAGCGGGCCTGTGACCAGACCTGAAAGCGCCCCTGGCTCTGCGGCTCTGCAGCTGCATGCTATTCGCAAATCCACTGCTGCAGCCGTCCTCCCGCTGCAGCCGTCGTTATCATAACACTACACACATCATAATGTTTACAGCAAACTGTAGTTGATCACCAGGTATGTTTTATTAACGTAGAATAATTCATATAAGAAAAACGATAGAGAAATCTCTTACCTTTCTCCACTGGTTAAAAATGCCAGGAACTGAAATTGAAACTTGCTGTGCGCCACGGTGATATGTGTTTATTATGAAATGACAATTGCGTGTTGACACGCCCACTGCGCGAAGCCTCCTAAATAAGTTTTTCCAGTTTGCACATATCTATTATCTATGACTAATTCTATCTATTTTTAGGGGCAAATGCGATTGAAATAGTTGCGCTGTGGTTACATGACGTCATTGCTATTTTAGAGCTGCTCTACCGGTTACACGGTATAGTCAAAATCCATACCGTATATACCGTTTATACCGTCCACCCCTAGCAGGTATATCAGCAAATTGTGCATTGGATCGTATCTTCATAGCTAGTAGGTGACTCTGTTTAGAGCCATGAAAGTAATAATGTTGTCTTGTACTGCGTATTTGAAATTCAGATTGTTGTCTTAAAATGGAGTTAATCTCTTTTTTTAACACTTTAATTTAAGACTCCAATCGACATGAGTAGCTGCGTTGTAAAGAGGAGAACAACGACGAGTGAAGCGTTTCCAGTTCTACCCATTTGGAATGACGTTTCTTGCGGATGTTGGAGGCAAAGACAGTAATGTTTTCCTTAATAAAACCCTTTACCGATCTCCATAACATTCTGGGGTCTTGTACCGAACCCGCATTAATCTGCAGGAATTCATTTAGTTTAATGTTGAATTGTAAATTGAATTCAGTGTTTTTCAACAGTGTCGAGTTAAAACGCCATCTTGGGGCTCGGGATGTCATTCTACTAAATGAGCCCTTTAGGAGTAAATAGCTGTGATCTGACGTGCACTGGGTCCCAATTCCACGTCAAAGCTATCAAATAGTCTAGGGGAAGCAAAAACAATCTATTCTAGAAAATGTCTTGTGTCTTGCTGAGAAAAAAAGAGTACTCTCTGGCCGTTGGGTTGAGTAATCTCCACAGATCATTTACACCTGTATCCTTGGCCCAAGCCTGTAATGCATTAGAGGCCTGTTTCTGATCATTGGAAGTGGTGAGATTAGATTTATCAATCAAGGGATCCCAGATGGCATTAAAATCCGCACCAGTTATAAATGAATACTCAGGGAGGTCCAACATTGCTCTAGTGAGTGTAGCATAGAAGTTAGCGTCGTATAGATTAGGGGCATAAGCCGCTACCAAAGCGATTTTCCTGTTACTGTAGTCTATTTTAGCAATGGTTACTCGGCCATCTGCATCAGACCATACGTCCAACAATTTTATATTCAACTTTCGTTTCACGACTATGGCTACACCACGAGATCTAGTTCCAAAAGATGAGTGGCTTATGTTTTGATATATTTTATCCGCCAGCTTTACATTGTCAGCAATAAAAGGTGCGTTTCGCTTAAAAGAGCCACATCAACCTGTTTGCTTTTCATCAATGTAAGCACGCTTTTGCGTTTATGTTGCATGTTTAGACCCCCAGTATTCCAAATCAATATATTCAAACTAGCCATAATCTAAACATGTTGCAGTATTCCTGTGTGTAATTCGTCTGGAGTAGCGATTCATAAAAGATATATATCCAACTATTGAGGTCCTGTTGAGAGCCGCGCTTGAGCATGATAACAAACATATAGAAAACACATACATATAATCCCCTATTCCCATTTCCCTCCCTCCCTTTAGCACTTTAAGGACCGTCCACGTATATATACATGTTTCGATTCCATGCGTTGTGGACCAGAGCCACGTATATAGCCGTGGCAAGTTGTTATTGTTTTATTCCATATTTATAACTATTAACGTCCGCGATCGAGATCCATGACCTACCCACATATTTGATTTTCGAAACATGCAATACCGGCCAGATCCGCTTAGGGGCGCCATCGCTCCACTGCAGTATCATTGAGGGAGATTGTAAAAAAAAATCTTTTACAGTCTGTGGGCGGATCGTATGAGCCTCGATTCCAAACGAAGACCCTCCATCTTTGATCACGTTACCGAACGCATATTTCAGCCTGGAATAATGGGATTTATGACTAGCCAATGGACATATCGATCTACCAGAATCCGATGACTAATGAAGAAATGCTGCCGGCGATCACATGGCCTGACGGTAGGATACTATTCCCCCAAATCACAGCTGGATTGGACATTGTTTTAAAACCTAACGTGATTGATCACTGACATTGGCTACCTGAACGCACACTCTATTGCTAATCAATAATACTAATCTGCGTTCCCCGCCGCCCCCATTTCATCCATAGATGCTCTGTAATAGTCCGGATGCTACGCAGTTTGTTTTATTTCATTCGTATATATACAGCAGAAATGGCTGATGGATTTTTATTTTCTTTAAGCCATTATGAAGGCACGGTTTATGCACTCAAGTGACAATGAGAATGGACAGATAGCAATACTATAAATTATATATATAGCTCTTAGAAAGTACATCGGTTTGTAAACAAACCTCTGTCCTCTGAGGCATAAATCGCTGCAAGACTGTGGTCCTCAAAGTGTTAAGTACACGACCAGTTCTGCCCAGAACGAGCAATTCATCCTTAACTTTCCTATGCAAATTGCCATAGGATCTAAAACTATCAATTCTACCATTAGTAGAATGTCAACAGTGGCTTGGCCACTCTCCTGTTAAATAAAAAGGAGATATGAAAATAAAAAAAAATAAAAAAATATGCCTCAAATATCATAGTATATTCACTTTAACCTTATACGAACTTGTGTAAGTTAAAACACACCGAAGAATAAAAGAGAGGTATTGGGCTAAATTAGAGAAACCTCAAAGAGTAGAGAACATTTACTTACATTTTAAAAGAACTTTGCTAAGTTTAAACACCTAGATGAAATAAAATGGAAAAGTAGTGGACCTATTGCAAAATAATAAAAAGGTTTTAAATACGTATATGCAGTTCGTCCCCCAAGCCTGGGGTGGGCGATGTTCCGCTGTGAAGACTGTTGTTCCTCCGGAGATGATCTAAGCCGTGTGTATTATAGATATCTATGGTGTGTATAGTCACAGAGTGTTTTTAAAGTTCCAGAACATTCAATATGTCACAGAACGTTATTAAAGTTCCAGAGTATTCCAATATGTCACAGAACGTTGTTAGAATTCCAGAATATTCCTATATGTCAACAACAGGAAAGTGTACCCACACAGGGAAAACCTCAGTCCCCACACAATGACTTGCATAAAACTCATAGATCTAGCCTGCCCAGATATAGCGAACCATTAAAATAATACGATATCCAGCGTCACATATTAACCTATTTATAAATCAAGGTTACAAAATGTATTTGACGCCGTTTGGTGTTTAAGCCATAATGAAGTGATCAGAAAAAAAGAAGAAAACCGTATATAGCCTATCCTTCACGTCGCGGGTCCTCCATGTAGTCCTCTGCGTCTTCAGGCGAGGAAAGATGGACCCTCTGTCCTTTTTTATCGGTGATGGAAAGCTTTGCAGGATACCGCAGTATGGGTTTGAGACCTTTCCCATAAAGTAGAGACATCACTGATTTGTAACGGGCTCGTAGAATCACAACTTCACGGCTGTAATCCTCGTAGAAATAAACTGATTCCCTGTTGTATTTCAGAATACCCTTCATCTTCCGTGTCTCCCGAATAATCATATCTTTTATTCCAATATGACGTAGGCTAGCAATAACCACCCTAGGTTTGTTGTTGCTGTTATTTCGGGATCCAATTCTGTAGCACTGATCCACCGTTCCACCTCCCCCGGGAGTTTACCGCGGTCATCATGACCGCCGTATATATTCCCCCACAGGCCAATACTGGCAAAGCGCTGGGGGTACTACATGATCACCTCAATATACACCAGATCAAACACCCGGACGCGGCGATGATCGTGGCTGGCGATTTCAACCAGGCGAACCTGAAGAAAGTGATGCCGTCCTTTTTTCAGCACATCGCCTACTCCACCAGAGGGAGGGGACTGAAGACAATAACTGACAAAGTCAGCGCCCCCTCAATGGGGAGCGACGACGCCTCCCTCGCGGACAAGCTCAACTCTTTCTACGCTCGGTTTGGTGTAGACAGTGGCGCTGCTAGCTCTCCGGCTAGTGACGTCACTGGCGAGCCGGCTGTTGTGGGGGGGGGGGGGGGGGGGGGGGGGCAACCACGGGGGGGCGGGGACGCTCTCTCGTTGTCGGAACACAGTGTGAGAAGAGCATTTATGCAGGTGAACACCAGGAAGGCTGCTGGCCCAGATGGTATAACAGGACGCATACTTAAGTCCTGTGCCAACCAGCTAGCCCCGGTGTTCACCGCCATATTTAATCAATCCCTGGCGGAGTCAGTGGTCCCTGCCTGCATCAAGATGTCTACCATCATCCCTGTACCGAAGAAACCCTCCCCAACATGTCCAAATGACTACAGACCGGTGGCACTCACCTCTGTGGTCATGAAATGCTTCGAGAGGCTGGTCAAGGACCACATTTGTGCCTCCCTCCCCAGTGATATGGACCCTATGCAATTTGCATACAGGACAAACGGGTCCACTGACGACGCGGTCTCCCAGGTACTGCACAGCACCCTCTCTCACCTTGACCGTCAGAAGGGGGGCTATGTGAGACTGTTGTTCATTGACTACAGCTCAGCGTTCAACACCATAGTCCCCACCAGACTGGTGGACAAGCAATCGAGCTGGGCCTGAGCTCCGCCCTGAGTGCCTGGGTACTGGACTTTCTGAGTGAAAGACCCCAGGCGGTCAGGGTGGGGGGTCAGACCTCCAACACCATCACCCTGAGCATCGGGTCCCCCCAGGGCTGTGTTCTGAGCCCCCTGCTGTACTCACTCTTCACACACGATTGTGTGGCCAAGTTCAGCTCCAACTCCATAGTGAAGTTCGCAGACGACACAGTGGTGGTGGGGCTGATCTCGGACAACGACGAGAAGGCCTACCGGGAGGAGGTTGAGGTACTGGAACGCTGGTGCCAGGACAACAGCCTGCTCCTGAACATTGGTAAAACCAAGGAGCTGATCGTGGATTATAGGAGAGGACAGCAGGAGACACACACACCACTGAGGATTAACGGGGCTACCGTGGACAGGGTGAGCAGCTCGTAACTAGCTCCACCTTCTCAGAATTTTCCCTTTTTTTTGTGTTACATAATGTAAAATTACAGATTCATACCTTCAAAATAAGCCATCAATTGTCAAATTTGAGACGATAGTTTTCAATCAATGTCCTATCAAACATTCTGGTAAAATCCTAACTACTTTTCAGGATAGGACTTGAACTTGATCCAAGTTCATTCAGCTATCTGATGAGAGAACTACACTCCCAGAATTCAATGTGATCATTGTCACTAGAACCATTTCACACCTGGAGTAAAGGCCCAGTCATTCCTTTGTTATTCCAGTGAATGGACCCAGCAGGAGGCCTAACCTAGCGACAAGCGGCCACTACATAGTTGGGTATTGAAAAAAATGCTCATATCCAAAAGTAGTAGATAGATATAGGTCATACATGTAGGTATGCACTTGTCCTAATATACTAACCTACACTGTAGCACTCAACACTTTGATGAACATTGTTACTCAGCTGATAGAGGTGTGCCCTTCCTCAATAAAGCCAGAGAGGGAGAGAGGGAGAGAGAGATGTACCTGACTGTTCTTCATAATTTTCTGATTGCACTCGCATTGTTTATGTCCTTTGTATGAGGCTTCCTTGTACTTCTGTTTATGTGGACATAAATACACATTTCAAATGTGTGTGTGTATCTGCGTGGGTGGGTGAGTGGGTGCCTGCGTGGCATCAGTTTGTCTTTCATATGCAGTTCAGAGAAAGTGAGAGAGGGAGGGAGAGAGGGAGAAAAAGGGAGATAAGGAGAGAGAGAAAGAGAGATAGAGGGAGAGAGGGGGAGAGAGAGGGATATAGAGGAAGAGAAAGAAAGAGGGAGATACAGAGGAGAGATGGAGGGAGAGAGAGGGAGATATAGATAGACATGAAACTAGGGATGCACGATAATTATCGGGCCGATATCAGCAATTATGACGTCATCCCGATAAACTCGATAGCGTTATTGATAGCTCCGATAACATAATAAATTTTTTGGTTAAAAGAAATCCGGTGTGGGTGGATTTGGATGAAGGGCGCTTGTTTTTATTATAGCCTCCTCCCGTTTTGCCAGTACTGTGGTAAAACTGATAGCGTGTGGTTTAGGAACAGGGAGTTTTTCACAAATCCAGCGCTCCCCTTCTTGGCTGTGACGTAGTCACGTTACATTCGGAGACAGACAGTCGATCTGCCAATTACGTCCCTCCGCTTGCACCCACCTCTTCTTCTTACCACCAATCAGAAGCTCTCGTTCGTTTATTTACCTCCGGATTGTCGGCCATTATTCTACTCGGAGCTATAACGTTAGCTGCTCCCCGCCAGCCACATTGACAAGTACCAGCGCTTATACATTACTGGCAAATGTCTTGTTGCGAGCGTTGTCAGCATCGACTTTAGTAAAAATAGACCCAGACTTTTTTTGAGGAATTTAAACGTCGCAAACTAATCTTGTTGGCCGTTTTCTATCTCTCCTCCCTGGGTCTCTCTCTGCCTGCGCGAGCCGTGCTCTTACACACACTCACACACACTCACACACATACACACACATACACACACACACACACACACACACACACACACACACACACACACACACACACACACACACACACACACACACACACACACACACACATGGGTGCTGTTGAGAGCAGAGCTGTGTGTGTGTGTGTGAGTGAGTGAGTGTGTGTAAGAGCACAGCCGGCTGGCTCGCGTAGGCAGAGAGAGACCCAGGGAGGAGAGATAGAAAACGGCCAACAAGATTAGTTTGTGACGTTTAAATTCCTAAAAAAAAAAACTCCATAATTTCTTGAGTACCGATAGCAGTACCGATGACGTCAGAGCTTATAAATACTAAAAAAAAAAAAAAAAAAATTGATTAAAAAAATTATATATATATATACATTTAAAAAAAATTATAATACAATAAATATCGGTTATCAATATCGGTTATCGGCTTGAGGAGCATAAAGATATCGGTATCGGTGTCAAAAAATAAATATCGTGCATCCCTACATGAAACCTAGGTATGTAATTTCATCTTTCCTTGTGACAATATTGTCACCCACTGTACAAGACTGTACAAGAAATTCCTTCTGTAATGTACTGATTTCTTTTGATTTCTCTGTTTGAGAGAGAGAGAGAGTGTGTGTGTGTGTGTGTGCAGGGGAGTAGCTGGGGGGGGTTAGGATGATTCCAAGGGCCCAGCAAATGCCCCAATTTTTTTTATAGATTGGGGGCCCCACATTTTTTAATAGATTGGGGGCCCACAAATTGATTCTTTCATGGGGCCCAGAATCTCCAGCTACGCCCCTGTGAGCGCACCTTTCTACTCTATAGAGAGCTGTCATCACCGCGATGCACGCTTGAATGAACTGCGAGATAACTCATAACTCGTACACACACGCACTCTGTCTCTGCCATACAGTAGTTATGTTGTTTTAGCGCGACGTGGGTATATACACGGGCGAGGATGAAAAGCATGTTAGACTACTTTTAATTCATAAATTAACGTTCCGTCGGGTCCGTGTGTATTCTCGAGAATGATAATAATAATAATGCAGGACCTCTTCAGATTATATTATCAACGACAGACAGTGAGAAACACAACCCCCCCCCTCTCGCGCTGAAGAATATGCATATTAGATCACTCAGTGATTAACACCTATGCGCTGTTTGTGTGTGCGCGCGTGCATGTACGTGACGCGTTGTAGTTTCGGGGAATACAGGGATCATTTAGAACTATACAATTTAGCAAGAATTAAACATATTTACAAGTCGTATTACGTTTAGCAAGTAAGGATACATATAGATTACACTATATGCACTCGAAATAGTCTTTGTTCTATTTTTACAGATTTCTGAAAAACGGGACTTCCTGAGCATTTGTGAGAGATTTCAATCCTTTTGTTCTCCGCCCACGGGTGCAATAAGCCCTGTTGACTCCTAAGGTTAAGTACCTGGGGGTCCACATCTCAGAGGATCTGACATGGTCAACACACATAGACACAGTAGTAAAGAAGGCGAAGCAGCGCCTCTACCACCTGAGACAGTTAAGGAAGTTCAGAGTATCGGGAAGATACTCCAGTCCTTCTACTCAGGAGCTGTAGAGAGCATCTTGACCGGAAACATCACTGCCTGGTATGGAAACAGCACGGCACAGGACAAGAAGGCCCTACAGAGAGTGGTGCGCTCAGCCGAGCGTACCACGGGTATTGCACTACCTCCCCTGCAGGTTCTATACAACAAGAGGTGCAAATCCAGAGCCTGCAGAATAATGAAAGACCCCCACCACCCCAATAACAGCCTGTTCCAGCTGCTGAGGTCAGGCAGACGCCTGCGAACCCCAGCTACTAGGACAGAGAGGCTTAGGCTCAGCTTCTTCCCCCAGGCCATCAGAGCCTTGAACAATGAACATTGAGTGCCACAGAACACTGAACTATCCACACACAAGCACACATGAGCACACACACGACATGCACGCTGTGCACGCTCACACACTAGCAGCCACTTTAACACTTTAACATGAGCGGGCACACACTCATGCCGCACACACCCACACTTATTGCCAAAAGGAAAGGCCACTTTAAATGAGTATAGCAACAGTAACAGTGTATTGCACTACCAAAGCTACCTAGCATGTCCTATATGCTCTGTAAATAACTATGTACAGATACCGAGATGTCACACCATGTTACCTGTTACCTGTTATTGCACAATGTTGTTTTTATTGGATTCTATTATATGTTGTACCACTGTATTGCACATCGTTGCGGGCAAGACCACCCGCATTTCATTGTATACTTGTATGCCGTGACAAATAAAACTCTTGACTTGACTTGACACTTCAGGTAACATAGAGAGGATACCCGGTCCCAGAATTTGAAGTAACACTGCCGCAAACGTGACATTGGGTTGTACACAGCTCACTGACTCATCCTGACCCTCTATACCAGGGGTAGGCAACCCTAGGCACGCGTGCCTGCGCGGGGGCATTTTCATAGGCACAGGGGGCAGCAGTAAAAAAAAATATATATATATATATATATATATATATATAATTATTATTTTTTTTGCTTTGAAATATTATAGTGAAATATTTTGCACTGTTGTCGCATTTATCTTGTTGAAATCCTCCCACAGGTTCTTTTTACTAACACATATTTAATTGAGACCCTTTATTTGTTTATTATTTCAATTTAGCTGGAAATACATTGCTACATCATTCAGTAACATTTGCAGAGCCTTATAACAAAAACATTATTACGGTCACCATTGTGACCAGTGGGATTAATCAACACATTTTATTATTTATTTTTCTATTTCATTGAACATTGCACATGTTAAAAGCCATTTTTTTTACTCAAAATGTGAGTATTACCAAGTCAACTTGTGTTCTTAAAACAATGACAATAAACATAGTTTTATTAGGTTGAAATAATGTGGTTGTGTACTTATTTTTCTGTTAACTTATTATGGATTGAAAACTGAAAACCTTAATGCACAGTAACTGAACTCATATTTTTAAGTTCTGGTAACTTATTATTATTTTTTTTACAGTGTAGTCTTGCGATCAATCAAAACTTATTTACACGATATACCTCACATTCACCCTCCATTCACATCCTGGTGTTCTCTTGGTGTTCTCCATTAGGCCTGTAGGTGGAGCTATGACAGCACACGTACAGTACACACACCGATGGTGTGTGATGTGTCCAAAAATGAATGGGCAAATGTGAGTGAAATGGTCGCACTGTATGCAGCTGTTTGTCTGCATCCCCCCCCCAACTCAGATTTAGGGTTGATACAACCATCATAATAATATTGTTAATAATAACAATAACAATAATGATGTAATAATGCAATAATTATCATTAAAAATACCTGATTATGAGAAAAAAAAATGTACGATGCATGGAATATTGTTGAGGCACACTAGTTACAACTATATTTCAAACAGGCACTCCATGTCAAAAAGGTTGCTGACCCCTGCTCTATACGAATATTCAATCTATGGGACTGGTACTCGAGTTTGCGTATCTTAGCCGTTAGCTTGTCGTTGTTTTCCTCTATCTTAGCCGTTAGCTTCTTGTTGAATTCCTCTATGGCTCCGTCGATCACCTCGAATCTCTGCTTGTGTTCCTCCACGCAGGCTTCCACTGCTTCAGTACGTCCGATATGTTCAACCGCCGCTGCCCTTAACTCTTCGATTTTGGATTCGATAGATTCTTTGATAGCGTCAACCTTATCGGTTACCCCTTTTATTAGCTTAGCGAGATACGCTGTATCGACGGAGGCGGCGGTGGAGGTGGCAGCCTCATCTTTTTTTGTCTCGATATCCCCTGCTCTGCCACGCACGAAACCCGGATCCAGATTCAGGTTGTCTGCAATTGATTTAGCAACCGGTCCTTTATTCTTTGGTGGCATCTTGATTCTTTCAGTCAATATAGTTAGTTGAAAATCTAGGTTTAAATGCATTGGTGGTGTAAAAAGAGGCTTTTAAAAGCAAAATAAAAATAACGGGAGAGGAGCTGATTACCACAGCGACCTACTCCATTCTCGAGCTAAACCGGAAGTCAAACAAGTCCAATCATGATGTTAATTAACACTTTCTCCGCCAAGAACGCCTAAACTCGTCATTCCCCGCCATGCTCATTCTGCCAATGACGCCGTAACACGTCATTGAGATCAATATTTCAAAAATCTGTGATCGCAATCATATTTCTCCCCCGGAGACTTGAGATCTACTGTTGATCCCCTCTCAACTCTCCAACGGTTCAAGAGCGCCATCTGGTGGCCGATCGGCGGCTCGCCCAAACCGGAAACCGGAAACGGAAACTGGTGCTCATTCCAATTCGGTCCGATCACTCGCTAATAGTCCCGGGACTCGAGCTAGACACAATGGATAGCAATCCGTTACCAATAACTCGATAAACAACATGATTTGGACGTATATACTATTATACAACCTGGAGATGGATCGCATATTTCAACATCCCATAATAGGAATATTTTTGCTCCACCCTCATCGCCCAACGCTACGAGGAAGCTACGGTGAGTTTCAGCGTTTTTTTTTTACCGTGTTCGATACAAACTGCTCTAATGATCATATCACCCACACTAGATGAATCATCTAACGTTGGCCACAATTATAAACGACCCCCCCCCCCCCCCCCCCATTCGGTCAACATCAGATGATAAGTAGTAACTTCTAGAAGCACGTCCATTTGAAATTTTTTATCTCGCGCCGATCGCTATCAAACTGTATACAATCATCAATATAATGCATTTAGGGCTATAAATCACATTCTGCAGAAAGCTGCAGAAAACGATAAAAACATATTTATACTTTAGACCGTATTTTAGTATGAATATGTGAATGAAAAAGTATAACGTTGCTACACCCTGAACAATAGATACTTGATGTTGAATGGGCCATAGTAATGTCAATTTAGCAATACAATTTAAAAAGTTATAGCCCTGCAAAGAAGGGGAACTTCTCCATACACAAATAGAGCTGGTGTGGCCGGGGATGGTTTAGGATGGATATAAGCCTGGCGAAGAAAGTGTTAATTAATTAGTTACAGTCCACAACCCAGCTCCTCCAGTCCACGGCAGTTAGCCCGTCCTGGCCCTGCGTGGTTGTGGAGCCTGATTGCCACCGGCACAAAGGACTGCCCGAAGCACTTTGTGGTATGTCGGGGGGGGATAAGTCTGTGGCTAAACATGGACCATTGCAGTCCGCTCATCATGGAGGGGGTGGCAGGGGTTCTCAAGGATAGCATGCAGCTTCCTCCTCGTCCTCCCCTCTGCCACCACCTCCAGACGGTCCAGGTCCGCTCCCACCACAGAGCTTGGTTTTTTTTTCAGTTTGTTTATTTTGTCTGTGTTGGTGTTGCCCCCCCAGCATACCACAGCGAAGAAGAGGGCACCAGCCTCCACAGACTGGTAGAACATCTGCAGCAGTTTGCTGCAGACATTAAAAGACCTGAGCCCTCTCAGGAAGAACAGTCTGCTCTGTCCCTTCCTGTAGAGGGCCTCGGTGTTGTCCGTCCAGTCCAGTTTGTTGTCCATGAGAACACCCAGGAATTTGTAGTTCTCCACCCTTTCCACCTCCACCCCCTGGATGATGATGGGAGTTGGGGGCTTCCTCCTGCTCCGCCGATGGTCCACCACCATCTCCTTCGTCTTGCTGATGTTGAGCTGTAGGTGGTTTTCCTTGCTCCACTCTGTGAAGCTCTCCACCACAGCGCTGTACTCCTCCTCGTTGTTGTTGGTGATGTATCCAACGATGGAGGAGTAATCAGAAAACTTTTGGAGATGGCAATTCCCGGAGCTGAAGCGGAAGTCTGAGGTGTACAGGGTGAATAAAAAGGGTGCCAATACAGTTCCCTGGGGGGCGCCAGTGTTGCCAATCAGCACGTCCGAGTGGCACCCCTGCAGTTTGACTGTGGTCTGCCAGTGAGGTCGTTGTTTCTTCTTGACTTGTTTAAAGAAGACGTGTGTGGCCCATGGGGACATTAACGTGTGTTGTCGGGCCTTACAAATACATTTGATTTGATTTGATTTAGTTGACAATCCAGGCAACCAAGTCGTCCTCCACCCCCATTGCTGACAGCTTCTCGGCTAGTAGTGGAGGCTGAATAGTGTTACTACTATTAGTGTTGGTGTTGGAACCAGCCGGTTCTGCTGCCATGTAAACACAGTGAATCAGGACTGAGTGAGGACAGTTAGTGTTGGAACCAGCCGGTTCTGCTGCCATGTAAACACAGTGAATCAGGACTGAGTGAGGACAGTTAGTGTTGGAACCAGCCGGTTCTGCTGCCATGTAAACACAGTGAATCAGGACTGAGTGAGGACAGTTAGTGTTGGAACCAGCCGGTTCTGCTGCCATGTAAACACAGTGAATCAGGACTGAGTGAGGACAGTTAGTGTTGGAACCAGCCGGTTCTGCTGCCATGTAAACACAGTGAATCAGGACTGAGTGAGGACAGTTGGTGTTGGAACCAGCCTGTTAGTTCCTCCAAAGTGCCTGTGAGTGTTGGAATCGGGTCAGACAGGAGAGACATGATGTTTGTAAATTGCTAAATTACAACACTTTCTTAATTTCAGTCGCAGTGATTTTGGCCTCTTTTAGAATCGTGATCAATGTTTAATTTAAATAAACCTCTTCTCTCCTCTCCTCCCCTCCTCTCCTCTCTCCTCTGTTCTCTCCCCTCTCCTCCCTCCCCTCTCTCCCCTCCTCTCCTCTCTCTCCTCTCCCTCTTTCCTCCCTCCCCTCTCTCCCCTCCTCTCCTCTCTCTCCTCTCTCCCCTCTCTCCTCCAGTATGCTGGGATCAACATTGGTCCTGTCCACAAGAAGGATGTGATGAGAGCGTCCGCCATGTTGGAGCACGACATCCAGTATGTTCATCTGCCATGCTGCAATATACTTCTATTCTATTTCATTATTTTACATTCTATTGTATTTCATTATTTTCTATTTTATTCTCTGATGGTGGCCCCTGAAATGCTGGCGCATCATCTTCTATTCTATTATTTTCTATCCTGCTCTCTTCTGTTGGTATGGGTATTTTACTAAAATGGAAGTGGCTGAATGAATGAAAACGTTTTACATTTGTGACGTATACGATATGCAAATATACAGTACTGTTATACTGAAGGAACCCTAAATACTAGGGATGTTCGATATTGGCTTTTTTACCGATAAACCGATATTGTCCAACTCTTAATTTCCATTACCGATATCAACCGATACCGATATATGCAGGGTTTCCCCCCCAAAAAACTGAATAATTTCAGGTAATTAACATTACATATGTCTTGTTGTGGAATTAACACAACATTATGCATACTTTTGACAATAAATAAAATCATAATTTGTTCTTACTTGCTTGCCTGGGTAAATAAAGGTTAAATAAATGTTAAAAAAAAGAAGAAAAAAATACAAAAAGAAAAATTTAAACCGATACCGATAATTTCCGATATCACATCTTAATGCCGATTCGGACATCCCTACTAAATACAACTCTATCTGTCTGTGTGTGCCTGTCTCCAGGTACGCAGTGATCCTGGCGTTTGACGTGAAGATCGAGAGGGAGAGCCAGGAGATGGCCGACAGCCTGGGAGTCAGAATCTTCTCCGCTGAGATCATCTACCACCTGTTCGACTCCTTCACCAAGTTCAGGGAGGATTACAAGAAGGCCAAGCAGGAGGAGTTCAAGTAGGTTTTAACACTGTGCTAAACTACGTCTAGTGCTGGACCTAATCTGGACCTAATCTGGACCTAATCTAGACCTTCACCAAGTTCAGGGGGGATTACAAGAAGGGTTCAAGTATGTAGTAATACTGCTAAACTACTAGTCTCTCTCTTTCTCTCTCCCTCCCTCCTCTCTCTTCTCGCTCCTCTTTCTCTCCACTCTCTCTTTCTTCCCCTCTCTCTCTCTCTCTCTGTCTCTGTCTCTGTCTCTGTCTCTGTCTCTGTCTCTGTCTCTGTCTCTCTCTCTCTCCACAGACACATAGCAGTGTTTCCTGTTAAGATTCGTATTCTGCCCCAGTTCATCTTCAACTCCAGGGACCCTATAGTGATGGGGGTGACCATTGACGCTGGCGTGCTGAGGCAGGGCACCCCGCTCTGTGTGCCCAGCAAGGGGGTGAGTGGTGGGGAGACCCCACTCTGTGTGCCCAGCAAGGGGGTGAGTGGTGGGTGGGGGGGGGACCCCGCTCTGTGTGCCCAGCAAGGGGGTGAGTCTGGTGGGGGGGGGGGGACCCCACTCTGTGTGCCCAGCAAGGGGGTGCGTGGTGGGTGGGGGGGGGACCCCGCTCTGTGTGCCCAGCAAGGGGGTGAGTCTGGTGGGGGGACCCCGCTCTGTGGGCCCAGCAAGGGGGTGAGTCTGGTGGGGGGGGGGGGACCCCACTCTGTGTGCCCAGCAAGGGGGTGAGTGGTGGGTGGGACCCCGCTCTGTGTGCCCAGCAAGGGGGTGAGTCTGGTGGGGGGGGGGGGACCCCACTCTGTGTGCCCAGCAAGGGGGTGAGTCTGGTGGGGGGACCCCGCTCTGTGTGCCCAGCAAGGGGGTGAGTCTGGTGGGGGGGGGGGGGACCCCACTCTGTGTGCCCAGCAAGGGGGTGAGTCTGGTGGGGGGGGGGGGCCCCGCTCTGTGTGCCCAGCAAGGGGGTGAGTCTGGTGGGGGGGGGGGGGACCCCACTCTGTGTGCCCAGCAAGGGGGTGAGTCTGGTGGGGGGGGACCCCGCTCTGTGGGCCCAGCAAGGGGGTGAGGTTTGTGGGGGGGGACCCCGCTCTGTGTGCCCAGCAAGGGGGTGAGTAGGGATGCCCCGATCACGTTTTTTGCCACCGATACCGATCACCGATCGTCGTGAGCCATATCGGCCGATACCGATCCGATACCGATCGTTTTTGATTAAAAAGAAATTAAAAATTATTTTATATACATTTTTTTTTTTTTTTTAATAAAATATATATATTATATAATTAGACTTGTACTTGTATTATCTGCGAGACATCGCCACCACGCAACAAGTCAAAATGCTCGCTATCTGCAAACAGCTCCACTGTCTGTGTGTACTCTAGTAGCCCTAGCTCCAAAAAGGATTCTCCGGCGCTGCAGCGGGACCCTATTGCCTTGGTAACGTTATGCTTTGGTCATTTCACATTCAGCAAGCCCTCAGCTCGAATACGCATTCAATCAATGTTATAAGACATTGATATCAGGAGCTATCTGTAGCTACTGCTAGCCGGCTAGATGACGTTAAGACAACTATTATACTAACGTCAGCTAACGCAAGCTAACGCAAGCTAACGGAGATATCAACATGGGCTACTAGACTTCCTGGGGCATTGATATCCGGAGCTATCAGTAGCTAGCCGGCTAAATACCGTTAGACAATGCCTACTAAAAGTGAATAGTTGACTGGGTAATTTTGTTTAAACAGTAACGATAGCTAGGTAGCTAACGTTAGCTCAGGTCGAATGCACTATCTAGACTCAGCAGAGGAGGTCCGCCTCCTCTGTGTTTACAAACTCTACACGGGTACGGGCGGGGCTAGGGAGGAGGAGCAGTTTGCAGGTCCTGTGCGTCTGAGACAAGCGAGTGAGATATCCACTTGATCAGTTTCCGCGATCGGCGAATATGACTAATTATCGGAATTCCCCGATCGCATATTTATACTGATTATCGGCCGATAACGATCGGTGGCCGATCGATCGGGGCATCCCTAGGGGTGAGTCTGGGGGGGGGGGGGGGGGGGGGACCCCACTCTGTGTGCCCAGCAAGGGGGTGAGTCTGTGTGTGGGGGGGGCGGGGGGGGGGGGGTTGTCTCAGGCAGGGCACCCCGCTCTGTTCCCCCAATAAGGGTGTGTGTGTTGGGGGGGCTAGTTGGAGGACAGCCTCAGTAATAAATAAGGTGCCAGTGTGTAACATTCGTGTTAATAATATATGTCATGCTGTGATTGGGCTCCTCTGCAGTTCGTGGATATCGGCATCGTGACCAGTATTGAGATGAACCACAGACGGTGGACTCAGCCAAGAAGGGACAGGAGATCTGCATCAAGATAGAGCCCATCCCCGGGGACTCCCCCAAGATGTACGGCCGGCACTTTGAGGCCACAGACATCCTCGTCAGTAAGGTACGGACAGTGACATCAGTAAGGTACAGACGGTGACTATCAGTAAGGTACAGACACAGTGACATCATCAGTAAGGTACAGACAGTGACATCATGAGTAATGTACAGACACAGTGACATCATCAGTAAGGTACAGACACAGTGACATCATCAGTAAGGTACAGACACAGTGACATCATGAGTAAGGTACAGACAGTGACATCATCGGTAAGGTACAGACACAGTGACATCATCAGTAAGGTACAGACAGTGACATCATGAGTAATGTACAGACACAGTGACATCATCAGTAAGGTACAGACACAGTGACATCATCAGTAAGGTACAGACACAGTGACATCATGAGTAAGGTACAGACAGTGACATCATCGGTAAGGTACAGATAGTGACATCATCGGTAAGGTACAGACAGTGACATCATCAGTAAGGTACAGACACAGGGACATCATCAGTAAGGTACAGACAGTGACATCATCAGTAAGGTACAGCCAGTGACATCATCAGTAAGGTACATACAGTGACATCATCAGTAAGTACAGCCAGTGACATCATCAGTAAGGTACAGACAGTGACATCATCAGTAAGGTACAGACAGTGACATCATCAGTAAGGTACAGACAGTAACATCATCAGTGAGGTACAGACAGTGACATCATCAGTAAGGTACAGACAGTGACATCATCAGTAAGGTACAGACACAGTGACATCATCAATCTCCTCGTGAAGAACTCAATGAAGTCTTCTTCCTCCTTCTTCCTTTTCCCTCCTCATCCTCCTCCTCTTCCTCCTCTTCTCCTTTTCTCCTCCTCCTCCTCTTCCTCCTCCTCCCCCTCTCTTCCTCCTCCTCTCCTCTTCCTCCTCCTCCTCTTCCTCTCCTCCTCCCTCTCTTCTTCCTCCTCCCCTCTCTTCCTTTTCCTTCTCCTCTTCCTCTTCCTTCTCCTCTTCCTCCTCCCCCTCTCTTCCTCCCCCTCTCTTCCTCTCCTTCCTCCTCCTCTTCCTCCTCCTCTTCTCTTCCTCCTCCTCCCCTCTCTTCCTCTTCCTCCTCCTCTTCCTCCTCCCCTCTCTTCCTCCCCCTCTTCCTCCTCCCCCTCTCTCCTCCTCCTCCTCCTCCTCCTCCTCCTCCTCCTCCTCCTCCTCCTCCTCCTCCTCCTCACAGATCAACAGGGCCTCCATCGATGCGCTGAAGAACTGGTTCCGAGACGAGATGGGGAAATCTGACTGGCAGCTCATTATGGAGCTGAAGAAAACCTTTGAGATCATCTGAAGAGGAGCAGGACGCACCAACGTTACGGACGATATGGGGAAACACACGCTGGACACACACACATATATACACACATATTGGCGATACGAAATTGGGATGGGAGAAAATAGAAAAATAAGGAGAAAAAGTGGATAAAAAAAAATATATATATACACACACACATATATACATATACACAAACATACACACATATATACATATACACCTGTGTCTTGGTAGTGGGGACATTTCAAAATGGTGGCTAGAGACACGTTTCCATTCAAAACAAAACAAAACAAAACAAAATAAAACAGCCACCAGCCAAACGCTGCTACGCCGTGGTCTGTGATGGTTTACCAGCCAATCGGACGTCCGTTAGCCTTCTAAAGAATTCATTTCATTGGTCGAATAGTAAAAAAGAAAAAAGATGGCGGTTGTTGTTGAAATCCGCTGGCTAACATGGGCCGCTGCACAGAGGAAAGAAAACTGTTTCCTGACCAATCATTTGACGTCTGATGGAGTATGTGTGTATATACAGAATATACATCACTCACACACACACTAAGGTGGGGAGAGAGCGGTGCCGGACTGTACCATCTCCCCCCCCTCTCTCTCTCTCTCTCCCCTCCCGTACCTTACACCCCCTCCCGCCTCCCTCCACCAGGGGCGCAGAGAGGAGCGACTGACGACGATGGCAGGAAACCGGTGGAGGAGGAGGAGGAAACTAAGGACAAGAAAAGTGTTTTTCTGTGAGAAACGGAACTATTTTTTTCCCACTGTTTTAAACAGTGATTGTTTAGATATAAAACATTGACACCACACACACACACACACACACACACACACACACACACACACACACACACACACACACACACACACACTATTCCAATGTGCCTGTTCTTCAGATTATTCTTGAGTTTCATTTTTCTTCTTCTCTTGCTCCCATCTGTGGGTGCTGCTTCGAGTGTCGAGCCTCCCTCCCTTCCCCCCCTCCCTTCTCCCCCCTCCCTCCCTCTTGTATGACATCACCCCCCCCCCCCCCCCCCCCCCCCCCCGAGACCTTGACGGTCTTCTGTTGCTTGTCCACCAACAGGACAACGAGACGCAGGGTGACCCTGACCTGAGCTGCTGCGAGGACGTCTGTTGTGACGCTGTTTGGGGACCACTGATCTAGTAGATTCATTGATATAAACATGAGGTTTTAGTAGCAGTGGGATCCTGTAACGGAGGCATAAAGAGTCAAGGAGTCAGCCGTACTCATGAAGAGTCGAGTCAGCCGTACTGATAGTCGAGTCCACCCAGGTGTGTATGCCCCCCCCCTCAATCCTTCCCCGGAGTTATTTTAGTTGCTAGGCAACAGCAGCAGCCTATCGGACCGCCCCCGAAAGCCTTGGCTGTCCTAAGTGTGGGGCTCACGGGCCAAATTTGGCCGCGCACAAACAAATCCCCCGGCCCTTCCGAGGAGAGTAAAACATTGTGTGTTTTGGATCTATTTTGATGAAACAGTGAGAAGATATTTTGAGAGAAGTGTCCCATTATAAGGCATGTTTATAAGCTTCTGGATCATATAAAATACAAGAGGCTATTTTCTAACTAACACCTGTAAATAACTATCGGATGTGATTATATTCGGCCCGTGACTCCCCCCCCCCCCCCCCCCCCCCAGACCTCACACTGATGACATAACACCTCCACATGTTGTAGTAACTTCCTGTTTGACGAGGCCATCACTCTGATGACATCACACCTCCGCGTGGTGTAATGGCTTCCTGTTTGACGAGGCCATCACTCTGATGACATCACACCTCTGCATGGTGTAATGGCTTCCTGTTTGATGAGGCCATCAGCCTGATGATCAGTAAAGAAGGAACGTTATCAGAGGCTTTCTTATTTATACGTCGTCTTAAAGGGATAGTTCACCATTTCTGAAACCTTAGCCGATGATGATGTTGATCGGTGGGGTTGGGGCTGTTCCTCGTGCTCAGCTCTGGGGTCAGGGGTCAGGCTGCCCTGTAGAAGCTGACTGAGGAACCGGGCCGTGGGTTCTGCTGAGGGGACCGGTCCACGTCATCCTTGTGAACTATCCCTTTAAAGGCTTTGATATATATACAGCTTTTGGCTGGAGTTGTATCGTACTGATTGTACTGTAGGTGACCTCCAGGTGACCTCCAGGATCCCTATCGGATGAGGAGGGGCTGCGACTCCGAGACGTCCTATTGGCTGTTAGCGCCGCATCGTCACTGTTTCCAGTCACGTGATTGCGGTCGTGTATTAAAGGTATTCTCTCCTGCCTCGCGTTCATCGTCGCCAGCGGCAGGTCTCACCGACGCCTCAGTGTTTATGGTCCCTGGAGTGACAGGTTACATGAAGCCCCCCCCCCCCCCCCCCCCCCCCCCAT
>NC_140165.1:63130209-63137709 GCF_963971535.1 Notolepis coatsorum
CGGCATCCCAGATGACATCACCAGAGAACTGGGTAAAATACAGTGTGAAATCCTCCCCAATCATCACAGAGAGGAACTTCCATGGGAATGGATGTAATGAAAGAGCAACCGCACACCAAGGAGAACTCTGTGGAGAGACTGCCATCTAGTGGTTAGATGCATGCTATTGCTATTGGCTGATCTTGGTCCCCTGTGATGTACAGTAACCTGTACAAACAAGCATCTGTTTTCATTCATCATAACCTCTGTGTAACTCTCTCCCTCTCTCTCTTTCTCTCTCTTACTCTCTCTCTATTCTCTCTCTCTCCGTCTCTCTCTCTGTCTCCCTCTCTCTCTGTATCTCTCTCTCACTCTCGCTGTCTCTCTCTCCCCTCTCTCTCTCTCTCTCTCTCGTCTCTCTCTCTCTCTCTCTCTCTCTCTCTCTCTCTCTCTCTCTCTCTCTCTCTCTCTCTCTGTATCTCTCTATCTCTCTCTCTCTCTCACAGCTGATAGATTTGAAGAGCAGCACCAGTCTCTCCCGGGCGGTCCTCCCGGGTCAGTACTCCACCGTGGGTCGTGGCCGGCAGCGCCAACACCGCCTGGCTCTCCTCCGGTCCAACTCCCACCAGCCCCAGCCGCTCCCAGGAGGAGGAAGAGGAGGACGAGGAGGAGGAGGGGGGCGATGGGAGGAGGAGGAGGGGGGGATGAGGAGGGCGAGGGGGAGGAGGGGGACGACAACACAGCCGTCGGCCAGGCGCATCCGTGCTCAGAAGAGGCCAGGGGATCTCCAGCCTGATGGCGTCGCTTACCACAACCCTCGACCCCACCCTGACCCCCGACCCCACCCTAATCCCCAGCCTCCCCCGCGCAGGGGACCCACTCCTCTCTGAACTCTGAGGCCAGTTACACCGGCGCCCCCTATGTGACGCTCAGCGCCAGTTCATCTTACACCCAAGGTGGGGTTCACTAGAGTGGGGCGAGGAGGGAACGCTGGAGTGGGGCGAGGGAACGCGGATCGGTCCATTCAGTTTCCTGGTTCCGGTGGGGGTGATATTTTCAGTGGTGGTTTGTCAGCACTACGCTGCCTGATAACCTATACTATTAAAGGAGTACTCTCCTCATCACCCTGGCTTAGTGCCTATGTCCATCAGAACGCTTGTTACGTTAAAAAAAAAAACATCTGCCTAACTCACTCGTGTGACTTGTGCATTTTAACGTTACATACACAGATGGCGATCGCATGACTTATTAGGCAAGTATAACAACTGCCTTAGTGTATGACATGTATGTACGAGGAAAAAAATGCCTAAGTCATGACATTTTTTGTTTTAAAAGTCACCTTATTTCATTACGCAATGGTTGTTGTGTTTTTGTATTTTTGCAAACTTGTTGATACACCTTGTGGAACTTATTTTCAAAATATATAAATAAAAACTCGTACACATTTGCTGGAAAATTAGTTTTTTCTTCTTTTCCAAAAATCTTTAAAAATAACTTATCATATGAGGCGATATGTTCCTGTGTCCCAGGAGAGTTCAGTCAGTATGTGTGAAGATAATAATAATACATATTAATAATAATAATAATAATAATAATAATAATAATAATAATAATAATAATAATAATAATAATAATAATAATAATAATAATAATAATAATAATAATAATAATGAATACATCAATTTTGTATAGTGCTTTTCCGAATGCTCAAAGACACACAGCAAATTAAACAATACAGATTTAGTAGGGAAAAAATTAAATAATTTTCTTTATAATAGGTGAGAGAGGAAGGAGTTCAAGGCAAGGGTAAAAATGTGAACGTGCACCAGTGCACCACTCTCTCCTATTGTAGACGCCGGGGAGAGATCCATGTGTTACGTTGCTGCACAGAGATTGATCTTTCTTCACTAGAAGTCTCCTCATCACACCGAGCTGGACTCAGTGGCTAAAAGGATATCATGCAGCATCTTAAAAGGAACACGCCAACATTATGGAAAATGCGCTTACCGACATCTCCAGAGTCACACAAGAAGATAGATACCAATTTCCTCTCTGTGTGTTCAGTAGAAAGCTATCCGACTACACGCTAGCTTAGCTTAGGCACAAATTAATGGACCTCTAGCCTAGCTCAAAACTCCGGGAGAGGTGTTTTTGGCCAACCGCTAGGCTAGTGGTTCGTATCCGCTTCCATTCATTTGTACTAAGCTAGGCTAGCTTGCTGTGAAATCAGGGGCTGCTCCATACACAACGAATGGGCCTCTGACTTTATGAGGCCAAGAAATGTTTGTGTGAAGCTCTTACACCCAAATGAGGTTCATATCGTAGCATTACAACAGTATATCAACAGTATGTCATCCTCTCTTCTGTCTCTCTTTTGCTCCTCCTTCTCTTCCCCTCCCCTCCCTCCCTCCCTCCCCTCCCCTCCCTCCCTCCCTCCCTCCCTCCCTCCCTCCCTCCCTCCCATCCTTTTCTCTTGATTTCTCTCAGCAGGATGTACAGGGTTTCCCCAGTGATCTTAAGCCTCTGCTGCCCTACGACCGCTCGGCCCGCGTCATCCCCCAGAGCCCCCTCTCCTCCCCCGCCCTCCTCACCGCTCTCCCCTCTCCCACCAAGGCCCCGCCTTAGCCCCGGCCTGCAGGCGGTGTGGTCCTACCCCAGCGACGGTGGGACTACCTCCCCACGCTACCGGGCCCGTCATCCGGCTGCCTCTCTTCCTCCCTCGCCCCCCTCCTCCAAGGCCGACTCGGGGGTCGCAGGTTTGTTACCGGTCTCTGGAGGACCAGGAGACCGCCGTCTCCCAGGACTCCCACTACCTGCACGGTGGTTCGACCCAGTGTCAGTACGCTATGCCTGGGGAGAGCTGGAGCTACCAGCCCCTCTCCCCGAGTGCCAGCGTTCACAGCAACCGGACAGAGGACGACTGGGATGGTATTATTACCCAGCGAATAAGCAACATGTCCGGGGAGGTTTGGAGCAACAAGCCCCCTCTTGTCCTCCAGCCGATCATCTCCCCTCTCACACGGACTGCAGCTCGCTGTGTTTCGGAGGACATGATGATGGCCTTTCGCTCATCTCCGTCGCTACACCCGGAGCCCCCCGGGTTCAGATCCCACCACCCGCCACCGCCACGGCTCCGCCTCGTCATCGTCTGCCTCGTCCTCCGCCTCTCGCCCCTCCCCAGTGTGACGCGCAGCATCTCCCCTGCGCAAGTGCAAGCGGCCGCCGCTGCCCCCCGGCGCGGTGTGACTCGCTGAGACGCAAACCCGCACGCATCGGGAAGACGCCCGCCCCCCCCGGCGACGGCAGCCCTTCCTCCAGCCCTCCGCGGCTGCACCGGAGGACCCCGCAGCAGGGCGCCGCCCCTCCTCCCCCTCCTCCCCGGGGGGGGGCTTCGACGACCCCTGGGTGCCCCGCAAGGCCAAAAGACGCCAGAGCGGGGTGAACTGTGGGACAGTCACGACCTTTGAACCTCTGACCTTGACCTCTGGTTCCACCACACATCCTCCCTACACTGAATCGCCCCCACTTCCCTCAGCCGCCGCCGTCCAGCCCTGACCATCAGCCTCAGCCCCAGGTCCCCGGCTCTCCGGCCTCCCAGGGAGGGGGGGCTGAGGCTGGCTCTGAACCCAGGGACCGCAGCCTCGTCCCCGGCTCGGATACAGCGCCTCGCCTCCCCCTCCAGCGGGTATTCCAGTCAACTCGAACACCCCGACTCCCGGCACCCCTGTGTCCTCCCCCTCTCACGGCAAGCCCTGGCGCTTTCTCTCTCCCCTCCCCCTTCTCTTCCTCCCCCTCACCCCCTCCTCCTCCTCCTCCTCCTCCTCCTCCTCTCCTCTCTCCCCCTCTCCACCTCCTCCCTGCCCAGGAAACAGAAACCCCCTGTTCCTGAGAGGAAGTCGTCTCTTCGTTCGTTGCTCTCCTCCTCTTCCTCCTCCAACTCCTCCCTCTCTTCCTGCACCTCCTCTGACTCCTCCGCCAGGCATCCCTCTCTGCCTCCTCCTCCTCTTACCAGGATCCACCACTCCCTGCTCTCCCTCTTTCCCTCCCGTCTTCTCCTCCCCCACGCATGCCACCCTCCCGACACCTCCTCCTCTCCCTCCATCATCCCTCCCTATTCCACCCCTCCTCTTCTCTTAGCTACCTCTCCTCCCCCCAGCCCTCCACCATTTCTCCCCACTCCTCCTCCTCTCCCACACTCCTCCAGGCCTCTTCTCCTCCAACAGTCACCTCTCCATCCGCCACCTCGCCCTCCGCCCCCTCCTTACTCCTATGCCATCAGGCAATCCTTCCATCCTCTGGTTTCTGACCTCCCCTCCACCTCCTCCAACCACATCTCGTCCTCCCTCCTCTAGACCTTGCAGAACTGTCAATCAACGATAAGATCCCTCCCCCCTCCTCCTCCTCCCCTGCCCCCAACTCCTCTCCCCCCCTCTGTGCGCCCACTCCATTCATACTCTATGTAATCCAATAGAAAGCCCCACCAAAGAGAGCCCCGGCCACCAGGCTAGCCCATCTCCTGCCAAGGGGAGAGCTAGCCACCCAGCTAGCCCATATCCTGCTAATGGGAGAGCTAGCCACCCAGCTAGCCCAGGCAAGCCCCCCTGTCCCCTGGTCACATCCCAGGCCTTGCAGGGCATCAAGCTCCGCTCTGTCAAGAAACAGGAAGGCCTGCTTGGAAGTGCCAGCGCTAACCAGCGCTACATCAGTTACACTGATCTCCAAAGCCTGCGACACAATGATGCTAAGCAGACGCGGACGGTATCAGCTAATGCCATCCTTGACCTAACAAGCAATGGGGTTAAGATAGCTAGCACTATGTCGACTAATGTTATTCTTCAGAGCCAAGGAAACACTGATGCTAACCAAGTGAGCAAAGAGAGCTCAGAGGCTAAGTTGACCAATCACATGTCTCTCAACGATATTCAAACCACGAGACATGAGAGACAAGAAGGCTTAGATAGTACACTAACCAATGGTGTATTGGACAGTATCGATACATCGTGGATGGTAATGTCTACTGCATCACAGGCAAAAGAGACAGACATGAACTACATTGATATCCAACAACAGCGGCGACCACAAGCACAACTGCCACAGACAACCGAACAACAGAACCAGACTAACAATCGTCCGCAGACTGTGGCTGCAGAGAGAAATGGAGACATTGATTGAAGACGTTTGGCTAAATGAATCTCCCTACTGTTTCTTCTCCACTACTGGAGATGTTATTGTAGGAAATTCTGCTTCTGACAAATTAACAAAGAGCGAAGAAAAAGGGGAGGGACTTCAAAACGCCGATGTCAATTTACCAAACGGTCACTCGGTCAACAACAAACATGATTCATCTCCACATAACTCAACACCCTCTGATACCAGCGCCGTAGCTTCAGCTAAACCACCAGGTACTCCGGTGAAGGCCAGGTCACTGGAGAGGCCCGCCCTACCGAGAAAGCCTGATCTTGGGGCACTGAGGCTCTCAAGCCCCCCTATGGCAAAAAGACAACCAGGGTCCCCGACCAGAACTCACGATGCTAACGGGGAAACCATACCCTATTTTACCAGTGACTTCAGTGTCAACAGCCAATCAGAACACACCCCTTCGCCCACGCACACTCGACGCAGACCCCTTCACCTGCGAGCACGCCCGTCGGCTCGCCTCAGCGGCAGAAACCGCCGATTCCCCACAAGAAATCCGAACTCTCGCTGATTAAGCCCAAGCCTGCTGAGTCGCCCGCCCGAACTAAGGCAGAGACGGCGCCCAGAGATCCAGAGAACAGGATACGAGCGCCCCAACACGGAGCCCTCTCTGCCCATGTGGAGAGCACCCAAACGGGGGCGACTGAGCCACGGGAGGCCGGGTGGACGGGCGAGGGGGGAACCGTGGACAGTCCGATGGAGAGGAGCGTGACGAGTTCACTGTCGGTGGAGGATGAGGTGGAGGAGAAGGAGGGGATTGAAAAGAGAGGGATGACGACGACGACACCCACCGGAGAAGAAGAAGAAGAAGAAGAAGAAGAAGAAGAAGAAGAAGAAGAAGAAGAAGAAGAAGAAGAAGAAGAAGAAGAAGAAGAAGAAGAAGAAGAAGAAGAAGAAGAAGAAGAAGAAGAAGAAGAAGAAGAAGCAAAGGGGAAAAGAGTGATAGAGACCGGGAGGATCACGGTGATGACATCATCCATGGGAGACAAGAAGGAGAAGGCCAGGAAGAAGAATCTGGGGAGGGAGCTGCTCATGATGAAGTCACGGATGTGGTCTTCACAGACATCCTCCTGCTCCTCTTCCTCCTCCTCATCATCGTCGGAAGAAGAGGAGGCGGAAGCGGGAGAGGGGAAGAGAGTGGACGGTGGAGTGGCGCTGATGGCGGGGATAGGGGATGACAGCAGCGACTCGGACAGCTCCTGTTCCCCTGCTGGTGAACGCAGGTACTCCCTGAGCAGCGCACTGTCCACAGACAGCCTCCGGGGGGAGCTAGAGCTTCCCGACCTCCTCATCGAGGAGGAGGAGGAGGAGGAGGAGGAGGAGGAGGAGGAGGAGGAGGAGGAGGAGGAGGAGGAGGAGGAGGGGATTCTGGAGTTGGAAGAGGAAAACAGCAATGGGCCTTTGAATGGTGAGTTATGATTTGGCACAAAGAGATGTTATCAAATAGAACAAGTCCAGAGGATTCCACACAACAGCTTTTGTTTATGCCTTGTCTCCACTAGCCAGGGTGTAGTTGTGCTGTGGCCTTGTCTCCACTAGCCAGGGTTTATGTGTGCTGTGGCCTTGTCTCCACTAGCCAGGGTTTAGCTGTGCTGTGGCCTTGTCTCCACTAGCCATGGGTTTTAGCCGTGCTGTGGCCTTGTCTCCACTAGCCAGGGTTTAGCTGTGCTGTGGCCTTGTCTCCACTACCCAGGTTTAGCCGTGCTGTGGCCTCGTCTCCACTAGCCAGGGTTTAGCCGTGGTATGGAATTCCCAACTTAAATGGCGAGACAGCCCAGGTGAATAGGCAAAGAAAATATTTGAATAGATATAACTATGAAACTTTCCCAGTTTGTTATGTACATAACAAGTAAGAAAAAATGTATTGCAAGTTTTCTGATATCTTATGTTTATATATGCAAAATAGGCATTACCTAATTAAATATGCACTAATTTGCATATGTCGCCAGGATGGACATCACCAACTTTGGATGATGCCAGATTTAAAAAAATGTGTTTCATTATGTTGACACATAACCCAATGAAGTTTGTTCAGAAGGGATTGTGGCTATGTATTTTATCATCCCATAAATCAGGAAATGCTGTCTAGAGTCATCTATTTTCCCCAGGTTTTTTGGTATAAATTTACTATAAATCAGGCTATGAATGATATATCAACAAACCCCTCTGAACAAAGATGCAGGGTATAGATAGGAAGAAATGTGGAAAGTATGGTGTGTTTTGGGAAAACGCCTTCAAAGTTAAATCTTTTCTTTTTTTACCGCTATTTACAAACATACCTAATCAAACCATTAGTAATATACATCTCAAACACATAACTGATAA
>NC_140165.1:63140209-63192428 GCF_963971535.1 Notolepis coatsorum
GCCCCGCCCCCTGGACTGTAGTAGTGCTATTCAACTAGCCCCGCCCCCTGGACTGTAGTAGTGATATTCCACTAGCCCCGCCCCCTGGAACGTAGGAGTGACATTCCACTAGCCCCGCCCCCTGGACCATATGAGTGACATTCCACTAGCCCCGCCCCCTGGCCTGTAGGAGTGACATTCCACTAGCCCCGCCCCCTGGACTGTAGTCGTGATATTCCACTAGCCCCGCCCCCTGGACCGTAGGAGTGACATTCCACTAGCCCTGCCCCCTGTACTGTAGGAGTGATATTCCACTAGCCCCGCCCCCTGGACCGTAGGAGTGATATTCCACTAGCCACGCCCCCGGGACCGTAGGAGTGACATTCCACTAGCCCCGCCCCCGGGACTGTAGGAGTGACATTCCACTAGCCCCGCCCCCTGGACTGTAGTAGTGATATTCCACTAGCCCCGCCCCCTGGACCGTAGGAGTGACATTCCACTAGCCCTGCCCCCTGTACTGTAGGAGTGATATTCCACTAGCCCCGCCCCCTGGACCGTAGGAGTGATATTCCACTAGCCCCGCCCCCCGGGACCGTAGGAGTGACATTCCACTAGCCCCGCCCCCTGTACTGTAGTAGTGATATTCCACAAGCCCTGCCCCCTGGACTGTAGTAGTGATATTCCACTAGTCCCGCCCCCTGGACCGTATGAGGGATATTCCACTAGCTCCTCCCCCTGGACCGTAGGAGTGATATTCCACTAGCCCCACCCCCTGGACCGTAGGAGTGATATTCCACTAGCCCCGCCCCCTGGACTGTAGTAGTGATATTCCACTAGCCCCGTCCCCTGGACCGTAGGAGTGATATTCCACTAGCCCCGCCCCCTGGACTGTAGTAGTGATATTCCACTAGCCCCGCCCCCTGGACTGTAGTAGTGATATTCCACTAGCCCCGCCCCCTTGACCGTAGGAGTGACATTCCACTAGCCCCTCCCCCTGGACCGTAGGAGTGATATTCCACTAGCCCCGCCCCCTGGACCGTAGGAGTGATATTCCACTAGCCCCGCCCCCTGGACTGTAGGAGTGACATTCCACTAGCCCCGCCCCCTGAACTGTAGGAGTGACATTCCACTAGCCCCGCCCCCTGGACTGTAGGAGTGATATTCCACTAGCCCCGCCCCCTGAACTGTAGGAGTGACATTCTACTAGCCCCGCCCCCTGAACTGTAGGAGTGACATTCCACTAGCCCCGCCCCCTGGACTGTAGGAGTGATATTCCACTAGCCCCGCCCCCTGAACTGTAGTAGTGATATTCCACTAGCCCTGCCCCCTGGACCGTAGGAGTGACATTCCACTAGCCCCGCCCCCTGGACTGTAGTAGTGATATTCCACTAGCCCTGCCCCCTGGACTGTAGTAGTGATATTCCACTAGCCCCGCCCCCTGGACTGTAGTAGTGATATTCCACTAGCCCCGCCCCCTGGACCGTAGGAGTGACATTCCACTAGCCCCGCCCCCTGGACTGTAGTAGTGATATTCCACTAGCCCCGCCCCCTGGACCGTAGGAGTGACATTCCACTAGCCCCGCCCCCTGGACTGTAGGAGTGATATTCCACTAGCCCCGCCCCCTGGACCGTAGGAGTGATATTCCACTAGCCCCGCCCCCTGGACTGTAGGAGTGACATTCCACTAGCCCCGCCCCCTGGACTGTAGGAGTGACATTCCACTAGCCCCGCCCCCTGGACTGTAGTAGTGCTATTCAACTAGCCCCGCCCCCTGGACTGTAGTAGTGATATTCCACTAGCCCCGCCCCCTGGAACGTAGGAGTGACATTCCACTAGCCCCGCCCCCTGGACCATATGAGTGACATTCCACTAGCCCCGCCCCCTGGACTGTAGGAGTGACATTCCACTAGCCCCGCCCCCTGGACTGTAGTCGTGATATTCCACTAGCCCCGCCCCCTGGACCGTAGGAGTGACATTCCACTAGCCCTGCCCCCTGTACTGTAGGAGTGATATTCCACTAGCCCCGCCCCCTGGACCGTAGGAGTGATATTCCACTAGCCACGCCCCCGGGACCGTAGGAGTGACATTCCACTAGCCCCGCCCCCTGTACTGTAGTAGTGATATTCCACAAGCCCTGCCCAGTGGACTGTAGTAGTGATGTTACACTAGTCCCGCCCCCTGGACCGTATGAGGGATATTCCACTAGCTCCTCCCCCTGGACCGTAGGAGTGACATTCCACTAGCCCCGTCCCCTGGACTGTAGTAGTGATGTTCCACTAGTCCCGCCCCCTGGACCGTAGGAGTGATATTCCACTAGCCCCGCCCCCTGGACTGTAGTAGTGATATTCCACTAGCCCCGCCCCCTGGACTGTAGGAGTGACATTCCACTAGCCCCGCCCCCTGAACTGTAGGAGTGACATTCCACTAGCCCCGCCCCCTGGACTGTAGGAGTGATATTCCACAAGCCCCCGCACCCTGGACTGTATGAGTGATATTCCACTAGCCCCGCCCCCTGGACTGTAGGAGTGACATTCCACTAGCCCCGCCCCCTGGACCGTAGGAGTGATATTCCACTAGCCCCGCCACCTGGACCGTAGGAGTGATATTCCACTAGCCCCGCCCCCTGGACTGTAGGAGTGACATTCCACTAGCCCCGCCCCCTGGACTGTAGGAGTGACATTCCACTAGCCCCGCCCCCTCAGGGCTCAGGGACACTGCTCACTGTCCCGACATCCAAGCTTAAAAACTTCGGAGATCGGGCCTTCTCTCGTACTGCACCCCGACTCTGGAACTCCCTCCCCCAGTCCATCAGAGACTCCCCTACACTCTCCACCTTCAAATCATCATTAGGTGGCTTCTTCGTTCCGAAGGTTGCCTATCACTCTCCAACCCATTCTGTCCCCACTTCTTCTCTCCAACTCCGTGACTCCGCCTCTCACTCCACTCCAATCACAGACATCGTCTACCCAGCCTCTTCTTGGTCTTCCACTTCCTCTCTTTCCATCCACCTTCCCCATCACCACCTTCTTGAACATCTCCCCGCTGGATCCTCTCAGAACATGCCCGCACAACTCCATCTTTCTCTTTTTCAACCTCTCCAGCAGCTGTCCCCCTTGCATATCCGCTCTTCTCAGTACCTCCTCATTCTTGATCTTATCCTTCCATGTTATCTTCAGCATCTTCCTCAGTGTCCACATTTCAAAAGAGTCTATCATCCTCTCAAAGCTCGCCTCAAAACCCACCTGTTCTCCCTTGCCTTCAACCCCCCCCACCCTTAAACCCCCCCCCCCCCCCCTCTCTAACCTGATTGATGTCTGTCTCCAGTCTTTTTTTTTTGGCTTTCATGCTGTCTCCCCTGTTCCCCCCATGGTCATGCCCCTTTTGTTTTTGTTTCTTTGTTGTTTCTTTGTTTTTGTTTCTTTGCTTTCGTTTCTTTGTTTGTACTCATGCTCCCGACCACTGTCAGCGACTTCGGGTTACTGAGAAGCGATATACAAATTATATGAATTATTATTATTATTATTATTATTATTATTACAGTAACTATAGTAACTAATATGGTGTAAATAAACACAACTGCTGCCGATAATGATGTAAATATCTCTGTCTGTCTGTCTGTCTGTCTGTCTGTCTGTCTGTCTGTCTGTCTGTCTGTCTGTCTGTCTGTCTGTCTGTCTGTCTGTCTGTCTGTCTGTCTGTCTGTCTGTCTGTCTGTCTGTCTGTCTGTCTGTCTGTCTGTCTGTCTGTCTGTCTGTCTGTCTGTCTGTCTCTCTCTCTCTCTCTCTCGCTGTCTTTCTGTTTCTCTGTCTCTCTCTGTCTCTCGCTCTCTCTTTCTCTCTGTTTCTCTGTCTCTCTCTTTCTCTCTGTCTCTCTCTCTCTCTCTCTCGCTGTCTTTCTGTTTCTCTGTCTCTCTCTGTCTCTCTCTCTCTCTTTCTCTCTGTTTCTCTGTCTCTCTCTTTCTCTCTCTCTCTCTCTCTCTCTCTCTCTCTCTCTCTCTCTCTCTCTCTCTCTCTCTCTCTCTCTCTCTCTCTCTCTCTCTCTCTCTCTCTCTCTCTCTCTCTCTCTCTCTCTCTCTCTCTCTCTCTCTCTCTCTCTCTAGGGGAGGTGTTTGATGGTAGTGAGTCAGAGGGGATGCTGGTCTCTAATCCCAGAACCACAGATGACCTGTTCGCTGTCATACACAGGTACACACTCTTACATTTACATTTACATTTACATTTAGTCATTTACTTTTATCCAAAGTGAATTACAAGTTATGTACGACAAGTCATCAGGAAGGGCACAACTCTATCAGCTGAGTAACAATGCTCATCAAAGTGTTGAGTGCTACACATCTTTCTCTCTCTCTCTCTCACTCACACACACACACACACACACACGCACACACACACACACACACACACACACACACACACACACACACACACACACACACACACACACACACACACACACACACACACACACACACACACACACACACACACACACACACACACACACACACACACACACACACACACACACACACACACACACACACACACACACAGACTCTCTCATCCTCCTCTGAACAGCAGGTGGCCTGTCGGAAAACATCAAAAAGCATCAAAAAGCATCCAAAGCTTCTGATAGAATCATGTGATCATCATCACACACACACACACACACACACACACACACACACACACACACACACACACACACACACACACACACACACACACACACACACACACACACACACACACACACACACACACACACACACACCAATGTCCATCAAGGTGTCTTCTCTCACGTCTGTCTGCATCTCGTCTCTGTGTCTGCGTCTCTGGAGCAGTGCAGCGTGGCAGGGCGTGGCCTGATGTGGCAGGTAAAGCTGTGATTGGTTACTGAGTGTATAGTGGGCCGAGTCCCAATCCTGTTAGCACCCTTGATAGTTCGGATTCTGTCTGAATTCAGTTCCAAGTAAACCGTCATGTGTCTTTTGTTGTTAGCTTCCCCTTAAAGGGACAGTGTAGTGGCCACTCACCAGCAGGACAAGTACGATCTTATGTAAGTAAGATGTTGTAATTCACAGCAATAGACCACTGCACTTCCGCGTTACATTGAGCTCATGGATGAGAGAGAGCGGGAGCAGAAAATGAATGAATGTGGATGAGAGCCTTGACATTAAGTGGTTGTAGCTACGGCTGTGGGGGTGCTGGAGACATTATCCAATTTACTTTTATAAACGCCTGAGTCTCCTGAACACGGAGAGACCAATCCCAAGTCGATCTGCACTTTCTCAGCCGAGCTATAGTCGCTTTTTCGCACCTACTCCCGAACTACGCACCTAGACTCCGTGGGCAATCTGCGCAGGGGCGGATTTAGGATTGTAGGAGATCCGGGGCTTAGCCCAGATAGATTTTTAACTTCGACACCACAACCTTTAACATATACCACCACCTTAAAGCGGACAAAAGGCACTAGAGAACACTTAAATTCACACCCTTTAATTAATGAAGCAAACTATAATAATTTATAATAATAATAATAATAATAATAATAATAATAATAATAATAATAATAATAATAATAATAATAATAATAATAATAATAATAATAATAATAATAATAATAATAATAATAATAATAATAATAATAATAATAATACACTGTGTTTGTATAGCACCTTAAGTGCTTCACATCAGTACAAAAAGACAGGCATAAAATGAGCACAACATTGGCAGATCAAGAGCAATGCATAAAGTGCAGACATAAAGCATAAAATAGATAGCAGTAAAATAGACAAAGTCAAGGTAAGACATAGAACATTAAATCACATCGTTTTTCATATTAGGATCTAAGATCTAGGGTTAACTCGATAAAATAGTTAGTAAAATAGAATAAAATAATGCAATAGTGCATTGCAATAAAATAGTTCTAATAAATCTTTTTGATTTATAAATGGGCGTACTTTAGCTATGTTTCTAAGGTGGAAGAATTATGTTTTTGTCAACTTGTTGATTGTGATTTAAAGCTTAGGTCTTGTTATGGTTTGTAACCGACCCCAATCGCACAACACAAGACAGGTATGGTGGTTTGCCAAGAAACAGATATTTATTGTGAACAGGGAAAAAGGGCACTGTCCCTTTAAGGGAGAAAACACAAAACACTGGAATAACACAAGAGGGGAAGGTAAGGTGCCTTTAAGAGGCGGGCAGGAAAAGGGAACACTATGGGAAAGTAAGGGAACGCCTAAGGGAAGGTTAAGGGAACGCCTTGGGACAGAGGAACTAGAGACTAGGTAAACCAGGGACAAGGAGAACTAGGGAGAGAGGACTAGGGACTAGGAGAGCTAGGGATAGAGGACTAGGGACTAGGAGAACTAGGGATAGAGGACTAGGGACAGAGGGGACTGAGGCCCGCGGAGGCGGGCTGGGGAACAGGGAGGAACTGGGGACAGAGAACCGCGGAGGCGGGCTGGGGACAGGGAGGAACTGGGGACTGGTGGGAAAACATCTGGGCCGCTCTGCAGAACAGAGGAGAGGGTTAATATTCAAAGGGAATAAACAGAGCAGATGCAGAACAGTCCAAATAACAAAGTAACAAAGTAAATACTATCTTCGTGTGAATAAACACACAGTGGGAGATGAAATGTCCAAAATAATATCCACGAGAGAACAAAACAGAGTGGGAGATGAAATGTCCAAACTAATAACTAAGTGAGAACTAAAGGAGGCAATACGCTGGGTGAGTGACATCACAATCAAAACTCACCCAGGCGTATGCGTAATGGTACAGGAACAGGAGCGAGACGGGGGCAAGAGGCATTACGCTGAGTGAGTGACATCACAATCAAAACTCACCCAGGCGTATGCGAAAAGGTACAGGGACAGCAGCGGGAACGGGGGCAAAAAGCATTACGCTGAGTGAGTGACATCACAATCAAAACTCACCCAGGCGTATGCGTAAAGGTACAGGGACAGCAGCGGGAACGGGGGCAAGGGCACTACGCTGAGTGAGTGACATCACAATCAAAACTCACCCAGGCGTATGCGTAAAGGTACAGGGACAGCAGCGGGAACGGGGGCAAGGGCACTACGCTGGGTGAGTGACATCACAATCAAAACTCACCCAGGCGTATGCGTAATGGTACGGGGACAGCAGCGGGGCGAGGGCATCGCCACCGGGTGGCTGGCTGTCGGAGCCGAGGAACAGAGTGCTGGAACAGTGGCGGTGACGAGGGAGTCGTCCACCGGGTAGCCGACTGTCGGAGCCGAGGAACAGAGTGCTGGAACAGTGGCGGTGACGAGGGTGTCGTCCACCGGGTAGCCGCTGTCGGAGCCGAGGAACAGAGTGCGCGCCACACCTTGGTGTGCGCGTCGGAACAGTGGCGGTGGCGAGGGCGTCGTCCACCGGGTAGCCGCTGTCGGAGCCGAGGAACAGAGTGCGCGCCACACCTTGGTGTGCGCGTCGGAACAGTGGCGGTGGCGAGGGCGTCGTCCACCGGGTAGCCGCTGTCGGAGCCGAGGAACAGAGTGCGCGCCACACCTTGGTGTGCGCGTCGGAACAGTGGCGGTGGCGAGGGCGTCGTCCACCGGGTAGCCGCTGTCGGAGCCGAGGAACAGAGTGCGCGCCACACCTTGGTGTGCGCGTCGGAACCGAGAGACGCCTCGGGGTGCGTCTGCGAGGAGGAGTGTGCCAAGCACGAAGGTCTGGAAGATGCGCGTCGGCGCGCTGAGGTCTGGAGAGCGTGCCAAGCTCGAAGGTCTGGAAGATGCGCGTCTGTGCGCTGGTACGGAGGAGCGTGCCAAGCTCGAAGGTCTGGAAGATGCGCGTCAGTGCGCTGGTACGGAGGAGCGTGCCAAGCTCGAAGGTCTGGAAGATGCGCGTCAGTGCGCTGGTACGGAGGAGCGTGCCAAGCTCGAAGGTCTGGAAGATGCGCGTCAGTGCGCTGGTACGGAGGAGCGTGCCAAGCTCGAAGGTCTGAAGTGGAACACTGGAATACCTCCCGTAGAGGATTAGAGAGCGCAGTACAGTGTCTCCCTCCAGGCAAACGGCGGCAGGTGGCGAAGGCTTGAGCGCATCTGGCGCGCTGGTCTGGAGTGGAACACTGGAATACCTCCCGTAGAGAATTAGAGAGCGCAGTACAATGTCTCCCTCCAGGCAAACGGCGACAGGTGGCCAAGGCCCTTGAAGATGCGCGTTGCGCGCTGGTGACTGGAGAGCGTGCCAAGCTCGAGGGTCCGGGAGATGCGCGTTGGTCTAGATGTGCGTCAGGACGAACAGCTGCGCAGGGGTCTGCAGTGGAGCGCTGGGGTGCCTCCCGTGGAAGTTACAGGGAGCGCAGAACAGTCTCCTCCACAGGCTACGGCGACAGCAGACGAAGGCTGGAGCAAACATCTCAAGGCTGGAGAGATCCATCTTACAGCATTGGTAGACCAGAGGATCTCCCGAAAGAGTCTAGATGTTAGAGAATATGACTCAGCATGAATACAACACGACCCCACGCCGAAACGAGGGGAAGAGCCCTGGTATTTAAAGCCCACAGGGGAACTAATTAGCCTGCCACCACAGGTGCGAGAGGTAATTGATAATAGTCCAGGTGTGGCCACTGAGAGTAAACGAGAGTAAAGAACGAGAGGGTGGGGGCTAGAGAGAGTGAGTGAGAAGGGAATTTCTAACAGTAGGCTTTAAAGAAACAGAGAAAAGGTGGTGAGCAGCGGGCAAAACCTCACAGTACCCCCCCCTCAACGGGAGCCACCCGGCGACCCAAAACAAATACAGACAGAGTGGCAGGGGGCAAAACAAGAGGTACTGGCCAAGCCAGCAGGGGAAGCCACCACAAGAGTGGGGCTAGCAAAAGAAACAGGGTCGCCGAGGGGTAACTAGGGTAGCAGAGGGGCAACTGGTCTAGAGGAACTGGGTGAAGAGAACTAGTCTAGCGAACTGGGCAAGAGAACTGGTCTAGAGAACTGGTCTAGAGAACTGGTCTAGAGGAACTGGTCTAGAGGAACTGGGTCTAGAGAACTGGTCTAGAGCAACTGGTCTAGAGGAACTGAGGGGCAAGCAGGGTAGCTAAGGGGTAACCATGGAAGCACCGGGAAAGGGCTAGCAGAGGGAAGGTTAGCTGCCAGGGCACTGATAGCTACAGGGCCTATGCTAGCTGTACTGCTACATCAACATAGAGGCTGTGCAAGCTGCCGGAGCCAGGCTAGCAGAGGGAAAGGGTAGCTGCCAGGGCACTGATAGCTACAGGGCCTATGCTAGCTGTACTGCTACATCAACATAGAGGCTGCGCTAGCTGCCGGAGCTAGGCTGGCAGACAGGGCTGGACCAGCATGAGAGCACAAGCTAGCTGGAAGGACAGTCCTAGCTGTGTGAGAAAAACTGACCTTGCTAGCTGAAAGGGCAGTCCTAGCAGTGGGATAAACTACACAAAAAAGTGGAGGCCATGCAGAGGGACCGGGTTAGCTGCTTGGGCCTGGCTAGTTACAGGGCCTATGCCAGCTGCAAGGCTGCATTAACAAAGAGGCTGTGCTAACAGCCGGGGCCAAGCTAGCAGACCGGGGCCATGCAGAGGGAAACTGGGTTAGCCGCCAGGGCATGGCTAGCTACAGGGGGGTCAAACAGGGCAAAACGGGAAGCAAACAGGGGAGCTAACCGGGGAGACTAACAAGCTAAGCAGGGGAGTAACAGGCTAACAAGGGAGCTAAACAGGACTAACAGGGAAGCTAAACTGGGCAAACAGGGAAGCATAACAGGGCTAACAGGGGAGCTAGAGGGGAGACTAACAAGCTAACAGGGGAGCTAACAGGGCTAACAGGGGAGCTAGAGGGAACAAGAAAAAAAAAGGCAAACTCAACATACACCGTCTGTGCTGGCTGGGGTCGTCGATTTGGTGGGGTCGTACTGTTATGGTTTGTAACCGACCCCAATCGCACAACACAAGACAGGTATGGTGGTTTGCCAAGAAACAGATATTTATTGTGAACAGGGAAAAAGGGCACTGTCCCTTTAAGGGAGAAAACACAAAACACTGGAATAACACAAGAGGGGAAGGTAAGGTGCCTTTAAGAGGCGGGCAGGAAAAGGGAACACTATGGGAAAGTAAGGGAACGCCTAAGGGAAGGTTAAGGGAACGCCTTGGGACAGAGGAACTAGAGACTAGGTAAACCAGGGACAAGGAGAACTAGGGAGAGAGGACTAGGGACTAGGAGAGCTAGGGATAGAGGACTAGGGACTAGGAGAACTAGGGATAGAGGACTAGGGACAGAGGGGACTGAGGCCCGCGGAGGCGGGCTGGGGAACAGGGAGGAACTGGGGACAGAGAACCGCGGAGGCGGGCTGGGGACAGGGAGGAACTGGGGACTGGTGGGAAAACATCTGGGCCGCTCTGCAGAACAGAGGAGAGGGTTAATATTCAAAGGGAATAAACAGAGCAGATGCAGAACAGTCCAAATAACAAAGTAACAAAGTAAATACTATCTTCGTGTGAATAAACACACAGTGGGAGATGAAATGTCCAAAATAATATCCACGAGAGAACAAAACAGAGTGGGAGATGAAATGTCCAAACTAATAACTAAGTGAGAACTAAAGGAGGCAATACGCTGGGTGAGTGACATCACAATCAAAACTCACCCAGGCGTATGCGTAATGGTACAGGAACAGGAGCGAGACGGGGGCAAGAGGCATTACGCTGAGTGAGTGACATCACAATCAAAACTCACCCAGGCGTATGCGAAAAGGTACAGGGACAGCAGCGGGAACGGGGGCAAAAAGCATTACGCTGAGTGAGTGACATCACAATCAAAACTCACCCAGGCGTATGCGTAAAGGTACAGGGACAGCAGCGGGAACGGGGGCAAGGGCACTACGCTGAGTGAGTGACATCACAATCAAAACTCACCCAGGCGTATGCGTAAAGGTACAGGGACAGCAGCGGGAACGGGGGCAAGGGCACTACGCTGGGTGAGTGACATCACAATCAAAACTCACCCAGGCGTATGCGTAATGGTACGGGGACAGCAGCGGGGCGAGGGCATCGCCACCGGGTGGCTGGCTGTCGGAGCCGAGGAACAGAGTGCTGGAACAGTGGCGGTGACGAGGGAGTCGTCCACCGGGTAGCCGACTGTCGGAGCCGAGGAACAGAGTGCTGGAACAGTGGCGGTGACGAGGGTGTCGTCCACCGGGTAGCCGCTGTCGGAGCCGAGGAACAGAGTGCGCGCCACACCTTGGTGTGCGCGTCGGAACAGTGGCGGTGGCGAGGGCGTCGTCCACCGGGTAGCCGCTGTCGGAGCCGAGGAACAGAGTGCGCGCCACACCTTGGTGTGCGCGTCGGAACAGTGGCGGTGGCGAGGGCGTCGTCCACCGGGTAGCCGCTGTCGGAGCCGAGGAACAGAGTGCGCGCCACACCTTGGTGTGCGCGTCGGAACAGTGGCGGTGGCGAGGGCGTCGTCCACCGGGTAGCCGCTGTCGGAGCCGAGGAACATAGTGCGCGCCACACCTTGGTGTGCGCGTCGGAACCGAGAGACGCCTCGGGGTGCGTCTGCGAGGAGGAGTGTGCCAAGCACGAAGGTCTGGAAGATGCGCGTCGGCGCGCTGAGGTCTGGAGAGCGTGCCAAGCTCGAAGGTCTGGAAGATGCGCGTCTGTGCGCTGGTACGGAGGAGCGTGCCAAGCTCGAAGGTCTGGAAGATGCGCGTCAGTGCGCTGGTACGGAGGAGCGTGCCAAGCTCGAAGGTCTGGAAGATGCGCGTCAGTGCGCTGGTACGGAGGAGCGTGCCAAGCTCGAAGGTCTGGAAGATGCGCGTCAGTGCGCTGGTACGGAGGAGCGTGCCAAGCTCGAAGGTCTGAAGTGGAACACTGGAATACCTCCCGTAGAGGATTAGAGAGCGCAGTACAGTGTCTCCCTCCAGGCAAACGGCGGCAGGTGGCGAAGGCTTGAGCGCATCTGGCGCGCTGGTCTGGAGTGGAACACTGGAATACCTCCCGTAGAGAATTAGAGAGCGCAGTACAATGTCTCCCTCCAGGCAAACGGCGACAGGTGGCCAAGGCCCTTGAAGATGCGCGTTGCGCGCTGGTGACTGGAGAGCGTGCCAAGCTCGAGGGTCCGGGAGATGCGCGTTGGTCTAGATGTGCGTCAGGACGAACAGCTGCGCAGGGGTCTGCAGTGGAGCGCTGGGGTGCCTCCCGTGGAAGTTACAGGGAGCGCAGAACAGTCTCCTCCACAGGCTACGGCGACAGCAGACGAAGGCTGGAGCAAACATCTCAAGGCTGGAGAGATCCATCTTACAGCATTGGTAGACCAGAGGATCTCCCGAAAGAGTCTAGATGTTAGAGAATATGACTCAGCATGAATACAACACGACCCCACGCCGAAACGAGGGGAAGAGCCCTGGTATTTAAAGCCCACAGGGGAACTAATTAGCCTGCCACCACAGGTGCGAGAGGTAATTGATAATAGTCCAGGTGTGGCCACTGAGAGTAAACGAGAGTAAAGAACGAGAGGGTGGGGGCTAGAGAGAGTGAGTGAGAAGGGAATTTCTAACAGTAGGCTTTAAAGAAACAGAGAAAAGGTGGTGAGCAGCGGGCAAAACCTCACAGGTCTGAGTCTACCATAACACAAAGACTTAACTCACTCAAATACAGTTAGCAGCTGGATAGACTACAGGTGGAAATTAGCTTCTGCTAAATCTGGTGCAAACATATTTTCATGTAACAATGATTAATTGTCAAAAAAATAAATAATTTTTTTTTTTTTTTTTTTTAAATAGATTCGGGGCTTTTCAGAAAACATTCGGGGCTTGAGCCCAAGTAGCCACCCCCTACCCCCGCCCATCTGTGCATGCGTAGTTCGGGAGTAGGTGCAGGAAAGTGACTATAGCTCGGCCGATCAACTTGGAGTTGGTCTCTCCGTGTTCAGGAGACTCAGGCGTTTATAAAAGTCTATTGGATCATGTCTCCTGCACCCCCACAGCCGTAGCTACAACCACTTAATGTCAAGGCTCTCATCCACATTCATTCATTTTCTCCCCCCCCTCTCTCTCCCATGATTTCAGAATCCTGGAAGTGTTGCGGTGGTCTATCTAGCCCAGGTGGTTGGACTACGTTACCCATAAACCCTAGCGGGGTGACTTAAGCGCGACTGTTTTTGTTTGTTTTGTTGTTGTTGTAAGGAGTGAATGCAGAGTGCGTAATAAATACAAGCAACTTGCTTTTGTAATCGCAAAACGTATCACCGTTCCTTTTGTTCTCGCGCTTCGGTCCCGTCATCACCCCGCTAGGGTTTATGGGTAACGTAGTCCAACCACCTGGGCTAGATTGCTGAGATTTATAACATCTTAAAGATCTTACTCCTGCTGGTGGGTGGCCACTACAATAGTTCTGTTTTTATTTATACATAAAGTGGTATGAAATAGGTAGTTTGTAAGTAGCGTAAACGATGATTAGCTGACTTGTCCCCGGGTTCCGCGGCCGGTTCTGTCTGTGTTCTGCATGAGCCGGGCATCTCCAGACAGGCAGCATGCGGGGTCCGATAACAAAACAGTTCTGTACCACAGCCCGACATGCTAATAGAAGTGTTAACTGCTCAGGACAGAATACAATGGCCCTCTTGATGTGCTTTATGTTGTGCGGTGTTGTGTTATCTCTCTCTAGTCATCATGTTTGGGTTAAATTGACTCATCTCCCCCTCCCTCTCTCATCCTCTTCCTCAGGTCTAAGAGGAAGATGCTGGGACGACGGGATTCCGAGGATGAAAGCCCTCGCCTCTCCTCCTCCTCCTCCTCTTCTTCCTCCTCCTCTTCTTCTTCCTCCTCTCCTCCGTCGACCCCCACCGACCTCCAGCCGTGCCCCCAGCGACCTCCGATCTCCAGGGGTCCAAGGTCGGCCAGCAGCGACAGCTTCAAGGCCCTCCTCCTGAGGAAGGGGGGCCGCTCCGACCCCGCCACCCGAATGTCCGCCGTCGAGCGCCTCCGCGCCGCCGCGACCCGCCCCCAGAGGGCACCGTCACTGCCGCCGCCACCTCCGCCTCCACCCCAGGAGCTGACAGACACGTGGCAGGAGCTGACCGACCTGCTGGACACAAACTCACACTCCATCTCCAGCGACTTGCACACCGGGAGGAGGGGGAAGGACCAGGGCGGTCTCTATTTCACCACCTCCCTCTCCTCCCTCTCCTCCCTCTCCTCGCTCTCCTCCCTCTCCTCTCTCTCCTCCCTCTCCTCTCTCTCCTCCCTCTCCTCCCTCTCCTCTCTCTCCTCGCTCTCCTCCCTCCCCGCGTGGGGGCTACGTCCCCCCCGCTCCCTCACCCCTCCCTGCTCGGCGAGCCGACGTTTCGCCGCACGCTGCAGATTACCCAGCCTCCCCATGACGGCCATCTTCGAGGGCGAGGGGGAGGAGGGGGGCGGCGACATCGTCTCCTCCCCAAGCGTCGTCGTCGGATTGGTCGGTGCCGCTGACGGACAGGCCAGGGCCACCAGTGGCGGCTTTGAGTGGCCCGAGAGCAGCTGGGCGACGGTGGGACCTGTCTGCTTGGTCCCTCTGTTGGAGACCAGTGGATAGTTAGCGGGGAGGGGGCAGGGTTTATATGGACACTACACCTCCTCGTCTACTGAATGTGACAAAGTTAGGATCCTCTGGCAATCTTTGTCAGGTCAAAAAACGCCTCAGAAGATACCCACAAAACGGATTGAACTGTAGTGAAGTCAGCTGTACTGTGCTGCGCTGTTCTGCGCTGTTTTGTTCTGTTCTGCGCTGTTTTGTTCTGTTCTGCGCTGCGCTGTTCTGCGCTGTTCTGTTCTGTTCTGCACTGTTCTGTTCTGTTCTGTTCTGTTCTGTTTTGTTCTGCACTGTTCTGTTCTGCGCTGTTCTGTCCTGTTCTGTTCTGTTCCGACTTGCTTATAGCAAGGACACTGAGTCAAGAAAACTGGTGTAGACCGCGCCCCCCCCCCCCCCCCCCCCCCCAACGCCGACATTATGGGAAATGCGCACACACTGTCTTCTCCAGAGGCAGGCGGCAAAGATAGATACCGATTTCCTCTCTGTGTGCGTTCAGTAGAAAGCTATCCGGCTGCAAGCTAGCCTAGCACAGCACAAATGAATGGAAGCGGATACAGACCAGCTAGCCTATCTTAGCACAAATGAATGAAAGCGGATACAGACTGGCTAGCCTAGCTTAGCACAGATTAATGGAAGTGTAATACGGACCACTAGAGTTTTGAGCTACACTGTAAAAAAGAAAACTATAAAAAAAAAAAAGGTAAATGTCTGGCAGCAAATTAATTAATTGTCAAATTACAGTAAAATCAAATACATTTACAGATTACAACCTTTATTTAACAGTTAATATTTTGATAAAAGGTAATTTACTGTATTTTTATGGCATTTACACTTAAAGTAGAAAAACAAAAGTAATCTGTAAAATAATACAGTGAATCTCCTGTGAGTTTTTTTTCTTCTTTTTTTTACAGTGTAGGCTAGTGGTCCATATCCGCTTGTCTGACTCTGGAGAATACGTATTTCCCATAATGTTGGCCTGCCCTGAGAGAATCTTGATTTATACAACCGGGTACTGACTGACAGGGGATCATCTTCCTGCTCACACCCAGGCCACGAGGCTCTGTCTTGGGGCAAAACATCTCAGAAGGGGGGGGGGGGGGGGGGGTCTGGAGGTACCAGACAGGGGGTTCTGAACAAAGCTACCATAGAACCAAACCCATGTTCGACGTGACAATGTGAACAGAAGCGGAGTGATGTGGGTACGGGACACATCCGCTGTGTCATGCTGGTAACTTATTATCTGTGACGCAAACCATACCATGACCATACCGTGTTGAAACAGTCATCCGTAGTATTCTCACGACGCGTCACGCCAAGCAACATGTTGTGAAGTCACAGCTCACCGGCCACGGCTGTTATCTAATGATAATCCCCGCGGTTTTGTCGACCAAGACCAAGTTTGCCGACCAAGATGTTGTGAATATCTATACCGTACGGTACGTGAGTTACTGGCTACTAATAAATAGCTCCGATTTTGGGGCTTCTGTGAAAATGTCTATCCGTCAAAAAGAATGTCTGTGGTAGATTCTAATACAGTTCCTATCTGACATTTTCCATAGATTTGGTAGATTTTGCACTCCATAAATACTTCCTTATTCGTTTATTCTTTGTTTTGTATGGTGTTGTTTTTTCTGTGTACCTTTGAGCATCGTTAGCCACTTTGAGATTAATAACATGATGTATTATTTGATATTGTTTATTGTAAAGGAAACTGTGACAGAACCCCTGCTTCTGGTAACTAACTGTTTCTGTTACCAAAGACCCCAGAGAGTCATTCTGCCAGCAGGGTGTCGTTGCTTTTTGATTGGCCACAGGTGAGCCAATGATTTTAAGTCACGCTGAGTTTAAAAGTAAGTTCTATACTGTACCTAGCATTCATTCCTTGTTTATTTGCTATACTGACAGGGTAGCGTTGGTAGTTATTTCATCCTGTAAATAACTCGCTGTAGTTAAGACTGTATTTAACTTGTTTGTCAGGGGAATGAACACATGCTGGTGAACGTTTGCTGTGGTACATGACGATATTCTACTAGCAAATTTCACACTGTAGTCATTTTATATAATCGTTTCTTTTTAAGGAGAATGCGTCATTCACCTCCATTAGAACTGCTCTTCTATCGAGACGGTAGGGAGGCTGAGAGGGAGACAGAGTAGAGGAGACACGGGAGAGAATGTTCTTTATTGAGACAGTAGGAAGGGTGAGAGGGAGATAGAGTAGAGGAGACACAGGAGAGAAGGTTCTTTATTGAGATGGTAGGAAGGGTGAGAGGGAGATAGAGTAGAGGAGACACAGGAGATAAGGTTCTTTATTGAGACGGTAGGAAGGGTGAGAGGGAGACAGAGTAGAGGAGACACAGGAGAGAAGGTTCTTTATTGAGACGGTAGGAAGGGTGAGAGGGAGACAGAGTAGAGGAGACACAGGAGAGAAGGTTCTTTATTGAGACGGTAGGAAGGGTGAGAGGGAGACAGAGTAGAGGAGACACAGGAGAGAAGGTTCTTTATTGAGACGGTAGGAAGGCTGAGAGGGAGACAGAGTAGAGGAGACAGGAGAGAAGGTTCTTTATTGAGACAGTAGGAAGGCTGAGATGGAGACAGAGTAGAGGAGACACAGGAGAGAAGGTTCTTTATTGAGACAGTAGGAAGGCTGAGAGGGAGACAGAGTAGAGGAGACACAGGAGAGAAGGTTCTTTATTGAGACAGTAGGAAGGCTGAGAGGGAGACAGAGTAGAGAAGGTTCTTTATTGAGACAGTAGGAAGGCTGTGAGGGAGACAGAGTAGAGAAGGTTCTTTATTGAGACGGTAGGAAGGCTGAGAGGGAGACAGAGTAGAGAAGGTTCTTTATTGAGACAGTAGGAAGGCTGAGAGGGAGACAGAGTAGAGAAGGTTCTTTATTGAGACGGTAGGAAGGGTGAGAGGGAGACAGAGTAGAGGAGACACAGGAGAGAAGGTTCTTTATTGAGACGGTAGGAAGGCTGAGAGGGAGACAGAGTAGAGGAGACACAGGAGAGAAGGTTCTTTATTGAGACAGTAGGAAGGCTGAGATGGAGACAGAGTAGAGGAGACACAGGAGAGAAGGTTCTTTATTGAGATGGCTGAGAGGAGACAGAATTTAGTGGGATCTGACCCCAGGCCAGCAGGGGCCTTAACCTCTTAGGATTAGCGGCCAATAAATAATGGTGAACCTCAACAACCCACTGTAGCAGATTGAATGAGAACATTCACTTCCTGCCCTGGTAACTTTCCTCTTATTTATAAAGGACTTATATCTTCTTTGTATTACTGTATATTTCACCATATCCTGTACATTCTATCACCCAAGTTTTTCTGGGGTGCGCTTGTTTTTGTAGTGTTTATCCCATTACTGTGAGATCGGCCGCTCCTGCAGGTACACTATAGGAGCAACCGGTGCTTAGATCTGACCACGAGAGGAAAGAGTTTAATATCAGGATGAGGGCAAGGTGACGTTTCCCACAAGAGACAGGTGAGAGAGAGAGAGAGAGAGAGAGAGAGAGAGAGAGAGAGAGAGAGAGAGAGAGAGAGAGAGAGAGAGAGAGAGAGAGAGAGAGAGAGAGAGAGAGAGAGAGAGAGAGAGAGAGAGAGAGAGAGAGAGAGAGAGAGAGAGAGAGAGAGAGAGATGGACGTAGGGAGAGCTGGGATGGTGAAAGGAAATGAAGTGAAATACGGAGTGATAAAACGATGATGGGATAAGAGAGAGAGAGAGAGAGAGAGAGAGAGAGAGAGAGAGAGAGAGAGAGAGCATATTGATCTGTGGGGATGAACAGACTCATTCCACAGCTAATTAAACTGTGACAACGCAAAGCAAAGCAAAATAGTTTTATTATAGAGTTCAATGACAAAATACAGAGTAAGAAAGAGAGTCTGAAGGAATGAGGAAGAGAGAGAGGAGAGGAGAGGAGACGAGAGAGACATAGTCCACAGAACGATGATACCTGAAAGATAAACTGAATGTAGTGATGGAGGGAGATGGAGAGAGAGGGTGAGAGTCAAAGGTGAATGTTCTTCGCTTTTATGTCTGAGATGAAATAAAGACACATTTATTGAAAAACCATGTTGTCTTCCGTTGTCTGATTGATACACAAACACATACAGACACCAAATCCAGGTTCCTAGGCTTCAGTCCAAGGGAGATATTAGTCTTACTAGGCTTCAGTCCAAGGGAGATATTAGTCTTACTAGGCTTCAGGCCAAGAGAGATATTAGTCTTACTAGGCTTCAGTCCAAGGGAGATATTCGTCTTACTAGGCTTCAGTCCAAGGGAGATATTAGGCTTACTAGGCTTCAGTCCAAGGGAGATATTAGTCTTACTAGGCTTCAGTCCAAGAGAGATATTAGGCTTACTAGGCTTGCACCAAGAAGGTCATGGGTTCAAACCCCAGCAAGGGATGTTTCTTTGTGGAGTTTGCATGTCCTCCCTGTGTTTGTGTGGGTTTCCTCCAGGTACTCTGGTTTCCTCCCACACCATGATAGGTTTCCAGCCTTTGCCATTGACTAAGTTACTGGCATTACAACTGGAGTTGGTCTCTTGACCAAGGTACTGGCATTACAACTGGAGTTGGTCCCTTGACCAAGGTACTGGCATTACAGCTGGAGTTGGTCTCTTGACCAAGGTACTGGCATTACAGCTGGAGTTGGTCCCTTGACCAAGGTACTGGCATTACAACTGGAGTTGGTCTCTTGACCAAGATACTGGCATTACAACCGGAGTTGGTCCCTTGACCAAGGTACTGGCATTACAGCTGGAGTTGGTCCCTTGACCAAGGTACTGGCATTACAACTGGAGTTAGTCTCTTGACCAAGGTACTGGCATTACAACCGGAGTTGGTCCCTTGACCAAGGTACTGGCATTACAACTGGAGTTGGTCTCTTGACCAAGGTACTGGCATTACAACTGGAGTTGGTCTCTTGACCAAGGTACTGACATTACAACTGGAGTTGGTCTCTTGACCAAGGTACTGTACAGGCATTACAACTGGAGTTGGTCTCTTGACCAAGGTACTGGCATTACAACTGGAGTTGGTCCCTTGACCAAGGTACTGGCATTACAACTGGAGTTGGTCTCTTGACCAAGGTACTGGCATTACAACTGGAGTTGGTCCCTTGAGCAAGGTACTGGCATTACAACTGGAATTGGTCTCTTGACCAAGGTACTGGTCATTACAACTGGAGTTGGTCCCTTGACCAAGGTACTGGCATTACAACTGGAGTTGGTCCCTTGACCAAGGCATTACAACTGGAATTGGTCTTTTTTTTGCATTTTGTACGTTTGTATATTGTATATTATTTAGTATAGTGTTTGGTCTTTATTCTTTTGACTTCTTTACTTTATGAAGCACAATCTCAGGAGGCTCATACAGAACCAAGCATTCACTGTAATGTACACATACCTTACATGTGACAAATAACACTTGAACATCATCATTGTTGTTGTTGTTGTTGTTGTTGTTGTTGTTGTTGTTGTTGTTGTTGTTGTTGTTGTTGTTGTTGTTGTTGTTGTTGTTGCTGCTACTGCTGTTGTTGTCTCCTATGCATCTGACGTTTGTATGGCAGGGGATTAAGTCTCTTCTCCTCCTTTCTCTCTTCTCTTCACCTGCTCTCTCTCTTCTCCTTCTCTCTCTTCTCCCCCTCTCTCTCTTCTCATCCTCACTCTCTTCTCCTCACTCTCTTCTCCTCACTCTCTTCTCCTCCGCTCACTCTTCTGCTCCTCACTGTCTTCTCCATCTCTCTCTTCTCCCCCTCTCTCTCTTCTCCCCCTCACTCTCTTCTCCTCCTCTCTCTCTTCTCCTCACTCTCTCCTCCTCCTCACTCTCTTCTCCTCCGCTCACTCTTCTGCTCCTCACTGTCTTCTCCTTCTCTCTCTTCTCCCCCTCTCTCTCTTCTCCTCCTCTCTCTCTTCTCCTCACTCTCTTCTCCTCCTATCTCTCTCCTCCTCTCACTCTTCTCCTCCTCTCTCTTCTCCTCCTCACTCTTCTCCTTTCTCTCTTCTCCCCCTCACTCTTCTCCTCCTTTCTCTCCTCTCTTCACCTCCTCTCTCTCTTCTCCTTCTCTCTCTTCTCCCCCTCTCTCTTCCCCTCCTATCTCTCTTCTCCTCTCTCTCTTCTCCTCCTCACTCTTCTCCTCACTCTCTTCTCCTCCTCTCTCTCTTCTCCTCCTCTCTCTTCTCCTCCTCTCTCTCTTCTCCCCCTCTCTCTCTTCTCCTCCTCTCTCTCTCTCTTCTCCTCTTCTCTCTTCTCCTCCTCTCTCTTCTCCTCTCTCTCTTCTCCTCCTCTCTTTCTCCTCCTCTCTCTCTCTCTCTCTCTCTCTCTCTCTCTCTCTCTCTCTCTCTCTCTCTCTCTCTCTCTCTCTCTCTCTCTCTCTCTCTCTCTCTCTCTAAATCAAATCAAATTTATTTGTAAGGCCCGACACACGTTAATGTCCCCATGGGCCGTACACTTCTTCTTTAAACAAGTCAAGAAGAAACATCACAATAAGTCAAGAACAAAACAAGAACACCATAAGGTCAAATTTTTTTTAAATAAATGCAAAATAAATAAATGCAATAATAATAATAATAATAATGCAGGACCTATTGCAGAGGTCTTTATTCGGCATGCAACGACACTCAATGTTTTAGCGGTACACACAGCGGTTCGTTTTTTTTTTTTTTTTAGCACACACACCGGAACACACACGCATGCATTGTCTCTTTAGAATCGCCGATGCGATTAGTCTCTGCGATTAACCCATCCCGTCGTCCTTCCCCCCTAAGGGCAGCCGGGAGCAGACAGGCATCAACGTGAGCCGCGCCAGGGGACCAATCCAAGTGCTCCTGTCCGTCTTCGTCAAGGACGCCACAGCGTTAGCGATCTGTTGTTGTGCATGTTTTTCCATTGGGTTTATCTTATTGGGGGGGAAACCCTTGCGAGCACGGGGAGAACATGCAAACTCCACACAGAAAGGCCTGGGAGATACCCCACCTGGGTACCTGGCATCATGGAAACCTGGTCCCCAAGCGGGAATCGAACCCTGGACCTTCTTGCTGTGAGGCGACAGTGTTAACCACTACACCACCGTGCCGCCAACACTTACACTCAGGAGGCTCATACAGAACCAAGCATTCACTGTAATGTACACCAGTGGAGGTTTCTCTATGACAACACGTGAAATACAAATTCACTCATAATTCATAATTATTATTAATTTACATATACCTATATATATGTAGCAGTCTGGAAAATATGGTATATTATTCAGAACTGCTGACTGGTGTTTTATATCCCTTTTGTACACAAAGACATTCTAACTAGTGTCATTGATATTCACACGAACAATGACACAAGCGTCCCCTTCTGAAGAGCACTGGAATATGGATTATAAACGACATTATTGGATTTCATATTCTACCATGTTTTTCCCTTGTGACTGGCAGGCGGGAACAGCAGGGGGCAGTAGCAGGCAGAGAGTGTCGGGGAGAGTTGGAAGGAGATATATGCAGTGGCGGCCGCCACTGGGGGGCGCTAGGGCGCCGCCCCCCTCAGGCCCTGCCCTGGTTATATGAGAGAATAACAAGAAATTTTTTTTTTTTAGTTTTTTGTTTTATAGCCCTATAAATAATATAAATATTTTTAAAATGAATAATATTTACTCATTTTAAGTATGTTTGTGTTTCCAATGCACAATATAACGTTAATAAATAAAATAATAAATACTCGTTTTCTTGAACAGGAAGTGACTCACTTTTTTTTTTTATTATTATTTCTCGGCCCGGGCTAGACACGATAGCGCGTCACTGTGTGATCGCTGTATCCGTAGCAGCCAATCAGTGCGTAACGCGTTGTGCGTTGAAATATGACTATTATGTTGGAATCCGGGCGCGATTTGAAGCGGTCTAGGCACTCAGCGTCAAGAATTTCTGTAGCCGCATTTCGCGGAGACGCTCTCTGCCAGTCTTTTTTTCCGTAGCAGCATTTCGCGGAGACGATCTCTGATTGGCCGAATCCACTTTCTAATGTTCCAATTCTAGCTTATTCTAGGTTGGTGGTAGATAGTTGTTGTTGTTGTGAGATGTAGCTGTTTGTCTTAGAGCGTGACTGCAAGTTATTTAGACGGTTAAGCTTAGGCACTCTTTCAAAGTTGGTTAAGGTTAGAGTTTGTCTTAGAGCATGGCGATAGAACGCCAGGTAGTTTGCAGTCTGTTCGACGCGGAAATGGACAAAGAAATCAAACTACTTGTTGTGTGGTGCTAACTGCTAACAGCTGACAAGCTATATGGCAGTCTGGACAGTGGACTGGATATATACATCATCAACAGCGGATTATACACTTTATCAAGAACAGTCTGGGGAGTCGGGACAACAGTGAGTGGTGGACCACGTAAACAGTGAGTTAATTCGGTCTCTCTCTCTCTCGCTCTCTTTCTCTCTCGCTCTCTCTCTCTCTCGCTCTCTCTCTCGCTCTCTCTCTCTCTCTCTCTCTCTCTCTCTCTCTCTCTCTCTCTCTCTCTCTCTCTCTCTCGCTCTCTCTCGCTCTCTCTCTCTCTCTCTCTCTCTCTCTCTAATTTCGCCGCGGGTAGAGCATAACCACTCAGACAATGAATGGTAACTTGTTTAAAATGACAATATATACAGATGTGTTTCTTATTGAATCGATCTGAGAGAGAGAGAGAGAGAGAGAGAGAGGGAGAGAGAGAGATGGAGAGAGAGGGAGAGAGAGAGAGCGAGAGAGAGAGAGAGAGCTGTGCGTGTTTGTGTTGGGCTATTGGAAACGTGGTTGCATTTGACTGACTGTGATCATATATTGATCGATGGCAATGGTGATAATATTCGCCAATGCGTGCCTTGTACATGTTTGCAAAATGTTTGGTATAGCGCCCCTAGTGGCGAAGCATCCACGAGCCGCCACTGGATATATGGCAGCGGAAGGAGAGAGACGCTCTCTTCGGCAGTGAACTTGGACAACGAGTAGTCGCAGCTAACGGGGGCTCTGGATAGTCCTGTTGCTGACGTTATGCCAGAGGGCCCCGTGAGAGGACAACGGGTGATAACAAGTACTGGCTAGTGGACACGATAGCCTAGCAGTACCAGCGGTAGTATATGAACAATTAGTGCAGAGCCAGGCACTAGCAATCGGGTTATGATAGTTACTGTGTGCGGTATAAGTAACGTGCGGTTAACCAAGTATCCAAGTCTTTAACTACCGAGTTATAGTAGTTACAGTGTGCGGTATAGAGTGCGCGCACCAGGACGAGCGTGGGCCAACAACCATTCTGCTCCGGCTGACTTAGACCAGAACTGCAACCGGCTGCCTGCATTCAGCCTGCTCCGGAGGACTTCACTCAGACCTGCACCAGGCTGCCTGCGGCCGACGGGAGTTCCGCCCATCCAGCAGGGGTCGTCATCGCTCAGTACACGCTCTCAGCCGGCGCTGCCTCTCTGCCTAGCTCCGCCTGCTAACATCCTCGCCGAGAGCGTTCAACGCCATCTTGCCTTGACAACAGTGGAGTGGCGAGGCGGCCATTTTGGATGAGTACAAATGAGCATTGATGCTCCCGATTCCTTATACAATACACAGTGTGGTGCAGCCCGCGGGCGAAAGTAACGTTGCTACTACCATTTCATAGGGGTACCCCGAACAATATATGCCGGCATTAAGATAGGACTTTACCGGTATTTTGTGGGCTCACTCTTTTATTTCATTCCTTTTCTTTGAGCGTGATAAGGTGTGTGTTTCATAATATTTCCCGTTCAGTGAATCCCTTTTATTCTCCTTCCCTATGCTCCCCCTTCCTTCCCCATATTACCGACCTGGAATAGTATATGGGTAATTCCTTAGAGAAGGTAGATACTGTGTTCAGCCCAGACGTGGGCAGCACTTAGTCTGGGTACCGTGAGAGCACTTGGTGCCTGGGTGTAATACTATAATTGATTTATGCCAGTGTAATCATTGTGTTGATACCCATGTTGACAACCCATTGTTGTAACTAGGCTAAGTTATAATAACATTCATCCAGAACGGGAGCACTGTGTGTGTGTCTTTTATTGAGCCTAACCCTAATCCTAACCCTTTGATGCAGGTAATATATCTATCATTAACCCCTTCCTATTCCACCTTCCATTTCCACTGTAAGGTTTCTGGTGTTACTGAGGGAGGGTACTGCTTGCGGGGGGAACCAAGTTATTTCTTTACCATCCAGTCATTAGGTGTGGGAGGGCTAAGGAGACAATTGTGGAGGGTGAGGGTGTGTTGGGGAGTACTGCTGACTGCCACATGAGTGCATGCTTACCAACTGTCCGTCTGCAACACTACTATCACCGACATCTAAGAAGGGAGATCCCCCCTTGAACGGCCCTTCTAAGGTTTCTCTCCTCCACATTGCCTGTGGAGCTTTTTTTCCCTATTGTTAGGTTTTAGTGAGTTTTTCCTTACCTTCGCGTGGGGTATGTCTGGGAGTGCTTGCATTCTTTCATTTATTTGCATTCATCTAAAAAATGTTTGGACCCTATGGTGTTCTTGTTCTGTTCTTGACTTATTGTTATGTTGTCTTCTTGACTTGTTTAAAGAAGACCTGTACGGCCCATGGGGACATTAACGTGTGTTGTCGGGCCCTATAAATAAATTTGATTTGATTTGATTTGATTTGCCCCAGAGAGAGGGAGGAAGACCAGAGTACCGGACCAGGTTAGTAAATCCTGGGCCTCATACACTCCCACTGCCAGCCTCCAGTTGACGCTCCGGATCCCAAAGACGGAGGTGCAGCTGGCCAGAGTGCTACTGTGTCTCGCTACCTAGTGACCGTGCACCACAGTTCCCACGAAGCAGGGATAATCCACCCTGCTACATTTGGCGTCACGAACAGGATCTACATCCTACTCCACTCCCTCGTAAGTGACGACCAGGAGACCTAAGATGTCGGACAGCGACACCCCGAAGCCGGAGGTCAAAGCCGGGCCATCCCAGGCGGAGTGACGAGATGACCCGTCGGCCCCTCTCAAAGAGGAAGGAGAGAAAGCCGAGAACGGTGCAGGCTTTGGCCGCAGAAGTGGAGTTCCTAAAGGGTCAACTCCAAGACCAGGTGGGCGTCCTGGACCACCAGGCCGAACAACTGGAACGGGCCAGGCGCCAAGAGTCGCTTGCAGCGGCACAGGCCATGATCCTACAGCTACCTCCAGCGCCCCTCCCGGTGGTGTACGTCCAACGAGAGCGGAAGTGCAGCGAATTTGGGGGTGAAAAGGAGAGAGGGGAACTGCCTGTGGAAGACTGGATCCAGGCCATGAGGACCCATCTCCGTGCCAGTCGAGTGCCCGCGGAGGAACAAGCGGAGGTCGTACAGCTTCACCTCAAAGGCGAAGCGAAGCAGATGGTACACTTCCGGACAGAGGGAACTATCCCAGACACGGAAGGCTTGTTCGCGCTCCTCGAGGAAACCTATGGGGACAAGGTCCCGGTCAGCGTTCGACTGGGGGAGTTCTTCGACCGAAGACAGGCCGCCGGCGAAACCATACGCCAGTTCGCCTATGACCTGCAGGAGAGGATCCGTCGCCTACGCTGGTGGCCGACGCCACCGCCCTGCTACAAGAGCGGTTGGTGGTGGGTCTCCGAGACGAGGCCCTGAGGAGAGAAATGCGGAAGTACATGAGGGAGGACGGGATGCGGCCGTTTCCCCAGGTACTGCAGGCGGCGATCGATTGGACGGAAGACGAGCTGGTCCTCCCCGCCGACAAGGGTCCCCCCCGGGGCTTGGTCCATGCCGCGACCGGAGAGGGACGAGAGACCCCGCCGAGCGTGGACACGCTGCGGGACACTATTAAGCAGATCCAGGCGGGAATGGAGCGGCTAGGTGCGCGCCAGGAGCAACTGGCCCAGACCTTCTCACAGGAGCGTGACGCGCCCCGGAGAGGCACCACCGGAAGGCGACGCCGAGACGACGCGACCGCCGCCACACAAGAGCCCCGCCGAGACGAAGATGGCCGGCTGATCTGCTATGCCTGCAATCAGCCGGGCCACATCAGCAGAGACTGCCCCCGCTCGGCCGGCGAGCCACGCCCCGCCTCTACTCCCAATCCCGAAGCTCCGGGCTCGTCAGGGTACAGACCCGGAACACGAAGGACAGTCGACGCCGTCGTAACCGGAGTCGCCGACTCGGCCGCGGAGGGCACCGAGACGCAAGATGTGCAAGGGGAATGCCTCACACTGGACGTCCAGATCGACGGGGTCGAGACCCGCTGCCTCTTCGACACCGGCGCCGAAGTCACCACCATGTACGAGAGCCACTTTCAAAGACACTTCCCGAAGTCGAAGTTGACCCCCGCCAACTGGATCACTCTCATCGCCGCCAACGGGTTGGAGATCCCAGTGGTGGGGTGTCTCTACGCCGAAGTGAAGTGCCTAGATATGACATTTACGGGGAAATGCATATTCATACTAAAAGACGACCCAGGCCGAGGGGACCCAGTTGACGCCGTCCAGGGACTTCTGGGCATGAACGTGCTCGGCGGGGTAGACGGCCTGTTCGCAGGGATCAAGGGGATGCGGCCGGTGAACCGAAGACGTGTCGACGCTAGAAGCATCGCCATCCGCCGTGTGGTCGCCGTCCTGGCCCAAGAAGGCAGAGAGTGTACCGCCCCGGGAAAGATGGGGTACGTCAAGGTGGCCGGCAGAGAGTCTGTGGTCATTCGCCCGCACAGCGAAGTGGTCGTCTCAGGCCGCTGCGAGACGACAGCGGGGATGCGGCGTCCCGTGATGCTAGGGAATACGCCGAGTGCCAACCTGCCTCCCGGACTATTGGTGGCGAACGTGGTGGCATACGCCCGACAGGGGAGAGTGCCTGTGCGGGTGTTGAACCCGACCGACGTCGAGATGGTGCTCCGACCCCGGTCCAGGCTGGCAGAGCTTCACTGCCCCCGTCAGGTACGGCCCCAGGAGAGGGTGACCGTGGAGGAAGTAGACGGAGGCGTCCGAGTGACGGCGATTGAGACTCGAGCCAGCCCGCCAGAGGCGGAGCCGGACGGGAAGACCCACGGGCTCGCCGTGGCCGTGCAGGCGAACCTGCAGGATCTCACACCGGCCCAAGTGAGCCGGCTAAATCAAGTGCTGGAGAAACACAAGGAGGTGTTCTCCGTCGACGACGGGGACTATGGTTACACAACCACCGTCACGCACTATGTTCCCACTGGTGACGCACACCCGGTCAAGCAACGACACCGCCGAATACCGCCCCACGTGTTCCAAGAAGTGAAGAGACACGTACAAGACCTGGTGAACCAGGGTGTCCTGGTAGAGAGCTGCAGTCCGTGGGCGTCACCAGCCGTGATCGTCATAAAGAAGGATGGCTCTGTGCGGTTCTGCTGCGACTACCGCCGCCTAAATCACGTGACGCACCGGGACGCGTACCCCCTACCTCGCATCGAGGAGTCCCTAGACGCCTTGGGGCAGGCCAAGATCTTCTCTTCGCTCGATCTCACCGCCGGCTACTTCCAGGTGGCGGTGAAAGAAGAAGACCAAGAGAAGACGGCCGTCACGACGCCCTTCGGCCTCTACCAGTGGACCCGTATGCCCTTTGGGCTGTGCAACGCACCAGCTACATTCCAGCGGCTGATGACCGCCGTGCTGGGAGACCTGGCCTTCGACGTCCTACTCGTCTATCTAGACGACGTCTTGGTGTTCGCCAGGGACTTCGAGAGCCACTGTCAGAAGTTGGACCTGGTGTTTGGACGACTTCGGGAGCATGGGCTCAAACTCAAGCCCCGGAAGTGCTTCCTTCTGAAGACCGAAGTCAAGTTCCTGGGACACGTCGTCTCCGCGGCAGGCATACAGGTCGACACCGACAAAGTAAAGGCGTTGGAGGACTGGCCGGCACCACGCTCAGCGAAGGAAGTGAGGCAGGTGATCGGGTTCCTGTCTTATTATCGGCGGTTCGTGCCCCGCTTCGCACAGGTGGCCCAGCCGCTACACGCCCTGATGGGGAAAGAAAAGAAGGGGTTCGCCAAAGGCCGGCCCGAGCCCTTCAAGTGGACTCCGCAGTGTCAGACGGCCTTCGACCACCTGCGGCAGTGCCTCCTGGCACCCCCGGTGCTGGCCTACCCCGACCTCCAGCTCCCCTTCATAGTAACCACAGACGGGAGTTACTTGGGACTGGGAGCGGTACTAAGTCAGAAACAAGAGGGAGTGGAGCGGGTCATCGCCTTCACGAGCCGAGGCCTGCGTGGGTCCGAAAGGAATGACCAAAATTATAGTGCGTTCAAGCTGGAACTCCTCGCCCTGAAGTGGGCAGTCACTGAGAAGTTCAGAGACCTCTTGATGTACGCCCAGTTCACCGTGATCACTGACCACAACCCGCTGAGGCACCTTGGCACGGCCAACCTGGGAGCAGTGGAGCAGCGGTGGAACGCTCAGCTTGCGGAGTACGACTTCGTGGTGCACTACAAACCTGGTAGACTCAACCAGAACGCAGACGCTCTGTCTCGCATGCCGATGCGATCAGAACCTGAAGTGGAAGACACTGAGAAGGTCTTCCTAATGATACCCGCGGCCGGCACCCACACCCGTCAGGGTCTCCAGGAACGGGCCGCTCCATTGTCCGTCCCCGCCCCAGTCGCCCGCGAGGGCTACGTCGTGGTCCCAGCGGAGGAAGTACGGGCCCAGCTGTGCCCCGGGAGACCGACAGAGACGCGGGAGGTCTCGAGTGTCGGTGCACGACGGATAGCGGCACAGAAGGGGAACAGCGGATATGACTGGGCGGAAATGCGGCAGCTCCAGGCAGACGACCCCGAGTTGGGTCCGGTGTGGCGGGCGGTGACACAGGGGTTCCCTCCCACTAAAGTACAGCTGAAGGAAGGAGACCCGAAACTCCGCAAGTTATACGGGCAGTGGGAACGATTCCGTCTGCACCAACAAGTGCTGTTTCGGCGCGTAAGCGATCCCCGGGATGGAGAGGAGGTTCTCCAGCTGGTGGTGCCCACAGCCCTGCGAAGGAGGATCTACGAGACCCAGCACGAAGACGCGGGACACTACGGGGGACAAGGGACGGTGGTCCTGATAAGGCGAGGTTACTACTGGATCGGAATGGCAGAAGAGGTGAAGCAATGGGTGCAGCAATGCAAGCGATGTGCATTAGCCCGCAACGTGTTCCCTAAAGCCCAGGCCCAGATGACCTGCACTAACGTGACGGCACCCATGGAGGTCCTGGCCATGGACTTCACCGTATTAGAGAGGTCGGCGGGTGGCTACGAGAACGTACTGGTGCTGACCGATATGTTCACCAGATTCACTATTGCCGTACCGACCAAAGACCAGACTGCGAAGACCACCGCCGCTGCCATCATCAAGTACTGGTTCGTGTACTACGGTTGCCCTGCCCGACTCCATGCCGATCAAGGGCGAAATTTCAAGTCGAGCGTCATCAAGGAGCTCTGCCGACTGTACGGGATTTCAAAGAGCCGTACCACGCCTTACCATCCCCAGGGGAATGGGCAATGCGAGAGGTTCAATCGGACAATGCGCGACATGCTGCGCAGTCTGCCCGCGGAGAAGAAGCGGGACTGGAAGGAGCACCTACCCGAGTTGGTACTTACGTACAACTGCCACGTGCACTCCTCCACGGGATACTCTCCATTCTACCTGCTCTTCGGGAGGGACGCTAGGATGCCCCGGGATGTCCTGGGGGGCAGAGACGTCATCGAGGAGGGGGCGGCGGACCTAGACGAGTGGGTGCAGAGTCACCATGAGCGACTAAAGGCCGCTGCGGAGGCCGCGGAGGCCACAGCGAAGCAGGCGTCTCATCGACGCAAGAGAATTTACGACAGGAAGAGCAGAGGTGCACTCCTGCGGGCCGGAGACCAGGTCCTGATACGCGACCACCGAATCCGGGGCCGTAATAAGATACAGGACAAGTGGGAGCCTACGCCGTATGTGGTGGTTAGGCAGACCCACGAAGGGACGTCTGTGTTCACGGTCAGGCCCGAAGCAGGGGGTCCAGAAAGGACCGTGCATCGAGACCAGCTCAAGACCTGTCCCTTCCCGGCTTCTGACCCGGAAGTGCGGGGGAGGGCCCCTCGACAGATCCCGGTGGCACCGCGGAGCTCGTCCGAATCAGACATCGGAGGTGCTTTCGGGCACCGGCGGGAACCACATCCTAGGGCGTGTAACCACCCCGGGCCCCTGCGGGACGCCTCTGAGGAGGTTGCGAGTGCCGAGTCAGAGGTAGAGTCGAGCCCCTCAGGAGAGGAGGGGGAAGGCGGCGGAGACGGAGTCGAAGAGGAAGTTGTGGGCGGTCCACCGATGGCCCCGGAGGGCGCGGCTGTGGTCCATGACCCACCGACGGACACTGAAGAATCCGACACGGAGTCGGAGGTGGGAGAGGTGGAACCCCCCAGAGTGGAGCCCGCTCGGCCCCAGAGGAGCACCAGAGGTCGGCTACCCGCTCGGTATCGCCAGGACTACGTGCTCAAGAGTGTGTTTGCTGAACAGTGTGTCCAACTCATGAAGGAGTGTGTAAAACTGTTAGCATAATGTGTGATCGTCGATCAATGTGTGAAACTGTTGGTCTCAGGACCGTGTTCATGCATGGTTGTTTTTGTTAACTTGCAGAGGACTTAGCAAGTTCAAAGTGGGGGGAAATGTAGCAGTCTGGAAAATATGGTATATTATTCAGAACTGCTGACTGGTGTTTTATATCCCTTTTGTACACAAAGACATTCTAACTAGTGTCATTGATATTCACACGAACAATGACACAAGCGTCCCCTTCTGAAGAGCACTGGAATATGGATTATAAACGACATTATTGGATTTCATATTCTACCATGCTTTTCCCTTGTGACTGGCAGGCGGGAACAGCAGGGGGCAGTAGCAGGCAGAGAGTGTCGGGGAGAGTTGGAAGGAGATATATGGCAGCGGAAGGAGAGAGACGAGTAGTCGCAGGATAGCCCTGTTGCTGACGTTATGCCAGAGGGCCCCGTGAGAGGACAACGGGTGATAACAAGTACTGGCTAGTGGACACGATATCCTAGCAGTACCAGCGGTAGTATATGAACAATTAGTGCAGAGCCAGGCACTAGCAATCGGGTTATGATAGTTACTGTGTGCGGTATAAGTAACGTGCGGTTAACCAAGTATCCAAGTCTTTAACTACCGAGTTATAGTAGTTACAGTGTGCGGTATAGAGTGCGCGCACCAGGACGAGCGTGGGCCAACAACCATTCTGCTCCGGCTGACTTCGACCAGAACTGCAACCGGCTGCCTGCATTCAGCCTGCTCCGGAGGACTTCACTCAGACCTGCACCAGGCTGCCTGCGGCCGACGGGAGTTCCGCCCATCCAGCAGGGGTCGTCATCGCTCAGTACACGCTCTCAGCCGGCGCTGCCTCTCTGCCTAGCTCCGCCTGCTAACATCCTCGTCGAGAGCGGTCGACGCCATCTTGCCTCCCGGACAACAGTGGAGTGGCGAGGCGGCCATTTTGGATGAGTACAAATGAGCATTGATGCTCCCGATTCCTTATACAATACACAGTGTGGTGCAGCCCGCAGGCGAAAGTAACGTTGCTACTACCATTTCATAGGGGTACCCCGAACAATATATGCCGGCATTAAGATAGGACTTTACCGGTATTTTGTGGGCTCACTCTTTTATTTCATTCCTTTTCTTTGAGCGTGATAAGGTGTGTGTTTCATAATATTTCCCGTTCAGTGAATCCCTTTTATTCTCCTTCCCTATGCTCCCCCTTCCTTCCCCATATTACCGACCTGGAACAGTATATGGGTAATTCCTTAGAGAAGGTAGATACTGTGTTCAGCCCAGACGTGGGCAGCACTTAGTCTGGGTACCGTGAGAGCACTTGGTGCCTGGGTGTAATACTATAATTGATTTATGCCAGTGTAATCATTGTGTTGATACCCATGGTGCAATAATCACCAGACGTAGCATTGTTGTAACTAGGCTAAGTTATAATAACATTCATCCAGAACGGGAGCACTGTGTGTGTGTCTTTTATTGAGCCTAACCCTAATCCTAACCCTTTAATGCGGGTAATATATCTATCATTAACCCCTTCCTATTCCACCTTCCATTTCCACTGTAAGGTTTCTGGTGTTACTGAGGGAGGGTACTGCTTGCGGGGGGAACCAAGTTATTTCTTTACCATCCAGTCATTAGGTGTGGGAGGGCTAAGGAGACAATTGTGGAGGGTGAGGGTGTGTTGGGGAGTACTGCTGACTGCCCCAGAGAGAGGGAGGAAGACCAAGTTACCGGACCAGGTTTGTAAATCCTGGGCCTCATACACTCCCACTGCCAGCCTCCAGTTGACGCTCCGGATCCCAAAGACGGAGGTGCAGCTGGCCAGAGTGCTACTGTGTCTCGCTACCTAGTGACCATGCACCACAGTTCCCACGAAGCAGGGATAATCCACCCTGCTACATATATATATATATATTTTTAATTTTTTTTTTTTATTATAAATGTTTTCCACTTTAAAAAAAATGCCAGTGAATTTTCTTTTCTTCAAAAATGGCCAAAATGTACAGCTCTGAGCAGGCCTGCACTGCAGTATTGCCTGCAGTAATTATTCGTGCAGAATATTTGCACAGGTTGACCCATTGTTAAATAAATAATAAATAACAGCCAATCAAAATAGGCTATTAACTTCATCTAAGCACGGACTGTGCAGTTAAACTCTTGCCATTGAATGGAGCATTTAATGATTGACAGCCCTTGACATCCAAGACACGGAGGTTGAATGATTGGCAGCCTTGCAAATCCAATCAGAGTCTGCCTGGTAAAATACATGCAGAACTGCAGCTGGGCTGGCATCAGTGTTCTAGTCAAAGTTGTGTTCCATCATCTCATGTGTGCATTTTGCCTGAAGAAGAACATTAATTTGCCTAATATAATCATTCATATTATAAGATCTTTATTCACTTGTTCACTTATTGTTGTGCACTGGATGATACAGTATATCTTTTTTTTTATCTCAGTTGAAGACTAGTGTAGTTGTAGTTGACGTGAACGTGCCATCTTGGACAGTGAAGGCAAGCTAACTTGTAGCTAGTAGTTTACAGTACAGCTGTAACAACACACAGTAGGCTAAATTAAACTTTGCGCCAACATTAGGACCGAAGTATAAACCAGCAACTGAGCAACATGAAGAAGTGGACTTATGCACCTGGATCAGAAAAAAGTAAGTTGTAGTGTTTGTAAAACGAAAGCCTGATTAGCCTGGATGCTAACGTTAGCTAACTGTTTAGAGAACAATACATACGTGTAGTAGACTTGATTAAGGGATTGCAACGTTGTTAACTTGGCTATGTCACACATAAACGTTAGGTTATGGCTATAACCAAGTTCTGTTAGTTAGGGGTGACGCTTGGCATCACTACTGCACTCCCTCGCGTACGTGCACGCGTACTGAATACAATTCCACAAAATATACCTTTAATACCAGTATTAGTCTGACCACACCCCTCATCAGCTTACCTTCATAAGCAGGTGTGTGGTCACCTGCTCTCCTCCTACCCAAGCTTTCACCACAAGGTGAGGTCAAGGGCTGCAGCGGCCGTCTGATGCCAAGCGTCACCCCTAACAAACAGAACTTGGTTATAGCCATAACCTAACGTTCTGTTCCGTTAGGGGCTCTGCTTGGCATCACTACTGCACAAAGGGAGGCCAAGCGGAGCCGCTGGCTGACAAATACACCCCGCTGACAGCCCCCCACAACCATCAGAACAGGGAGGGCCGAGCCCCCCCGACCCCCCCTAATGGAGGGCATCCCCCCTATTAGGGGCTTCACGGGAGGGCGACGGACCCGACCGTGCGAAGAGGCACTCAAGCAACCCAACGCACAGGGTGAGCAGACCGTGGCTTGACCCCACGACTACACCCACGCACAACCCGCATGCCACCCGGGAACGAACGTAGGAAACAACCTCGTCACCGCCCCCAGAATCACGGGATCAAGGGCAAACCCAACCCCGTGGCAAGGCCGTAGCAGCGGAGCGCGAAGGAAGACCCAGACCCACCAAAAGGACTGGACTCCCTGGAATGGGGGCCCGGAGAAGTCCATGATGCCAGCATCAAGACCCCACCAGGTGGGCACCTAGTGACCCCGCCCCCCACATCGCCAGCATATTCGGACAAAGGCCCCTCAGCCGAGCGGGCCCTGTCCTCCCCAACAGCACACCGCCTGGAACACAGGCCCTGCAACAGGCAGACAGCATGGTCATAACACACAAGAGTTAACCAACGGAAGCAGGCAGTGCACCGGGGAAAAAGACCAGGCAACAGGCTGTCAACCCAAGCCTGGAAACTGCGGACGAGGCAGGCGCCAGAAAGGACAGCTGAAAACAGCCGCACCGGCGGAAGGGGCGTATGCTGGCGTTGTCGCATAACCAAGCCTTTAAACAGCATGTCAGAAGTGGGATCCGTAGACCACTCGGCCCCTGACAGCTGCCCACAGAAAAAGCCCATACGATCGGCAGACGTCATGAACGTGCAGGGGCACCCTCAACCGGAGAACCGGGAGTTGACACTGCAGCAACACACCAGAGAACCAACCACCCAGGCATTACCCCATGCAATGGTTGGTCCCATAACCCCTCAGGAAAGAAACCCCAAAACACACCTGCGGCACCGCCGCAGCCCGCGTTCCGGTTTCCAACAGGGCTATCCCGGGCCTACGGGTCAACGAGCATTACCCCGGACCGGGTCCGGTGATATGGGGGGCACAGGGTCCCCCGAGGAGGTTAAAACCACCCCAACAGGCCCCTCAGCGCCAAGCGCAAGAGAAGAGCGTAAAAATGGAAGACCAGCCCCAGCACCCCGCACTCGGTATTCCCAGGAGGTCACCCAACCAAGTACCAACCAAGACCAACCCGCACAGCGGTCGAGATCCGACGAGATCGGGCGCGTACAGGTCGGCACGGCCGTAAGCCATTACGACAGTGCAGAATACAACGCACCTAACAAGGGTCCCATAACGCTCAACCCTGTGACACCCGGACCGACCTAGCATTTTTCCCCCTGAAAAAAACCCAAGTCCCTCAGGGTACCAGAACAGCAGATCTGCATCCCCAGCGGACAACGGGTGCAACTGATCTGGACCAGCGCGACCAGAACCAGTCCCGTGCCCTAATCACGCCGACCTGCCAACCCCAGGAGAAGGGGCAGATATGCGTGTTGATCCCAACATAAAAAAGAAGGCGCCACCCAGACGTGTCGGTATGAACCGCGCCCGGTGGCCCACCCCTAGGGCGTGAGACCCTTCCCCATATGTCCAGACCCATTCCGTCATCATCCCCTGACATGAACGGGAACCCATCGACAACCACACAGGGTGTCGGAAGAGGAAAAACCCCCATCCCAATTGCTCCATAAAAACGCTGTTTCACCCAAGCAATCAAGGCGCGCTAGTCAGCCAATGGCCCAAAAAGCACATCCTGAGCTAGCACTATGTGTGCATTTGGACATACCCACATCAACAATAGGCCGTTTAGACCACCATATTGAATCCCCAAGACGCCCAGGGAAACGACAAGAGGGGCGAGATGCAATCAACTCCATGAATGAATGAATGAAAAAATTTACCCAACAGACTGCAGAAAGGGTACAACCCAGTACGGCAATACACACAATAGGTTAAGGGGAGGCAGACCTGAGAAAGACGTTAGTCTTGTTTCCATCAGGGACCCTCATTTCCAATCCATCAAGACACATTCAACTCTTTATAAAAATAAAGAAAAGGCATCACCCGTATGACCCAACTGCACAGCTGGGAGTAAAAACCCTGTGTTTCACATGATTTCAATCCAGTCACTCCGTTTAATCAGAGTGTAAGACCAGACCCTCCCAGAAACACCTTCCCACATGAGACTATGGTCAAGAAAAAGATATGTAAACTGTGAGACACGTGACCAATTGACTCAAGTTTGACACATAAACCGGGCGCAGCAGGACTGTGAGCCCTGCGCCCAACCTCGACATCTTTAAGACACCAGCTCATGGAAGGCGTCGCCATAGCAACAACACTACAACGGGCGGGGAAAACCTACCGGATCCTGCCAAGCACTGGCCTGGCCCTGACTGGCTCAGCAGAAGAGATCAAAAATCCCCTAAACCAATCAAGTGGGAAAGGAGGGGTTTATCCGACACCCCCTCCCGAAAACACACCCTTTATCCCTACACACAGAAAAACAACCGTAGCCATCTTGAAAAACCTCCGGTAGAAAGCAAAGCATAGCGAAGCTAATACAATGCCCGCTACCCACAAAAAGTGTAAAAGGTTTTACAACAAAACACAAGTCGCCTGTGCGTAAATCCTATACCCGTTGCCTATGTCATACATAGGAAAAAACGCTGAACGAGAGTAAACGGCTAGGCCGTGAAATGTGTGCGTACGAGTATTACTGCAACTAACAACACAGCATTGTGAAAACACATATACTTAGTTAAAGCAATGGAATAACACCAGTTCTAACTGCATGTGGAGCATCAAGCTAAATAGAACCTATTACCGAGTGTACGTTGCAGACCTTGCTTAACCTCGTAACACAACACAACTCACCCCACAACGTAAAAAAGGGCAGATTCATATATACACAACCCCACCATATGATTTGTTTGAAGAAACACACAGTTTGTTCGGCCAAAACACAGTCCCCCTCCATCGGGGAACTTTTTTTATTTAATAACTAAATAGTGTCAAGGCACAAAATCATAGAGGGGCCGGGGAGGGTGTAGGAGAGGGGACACAGAGGGGAAAAAGTCACTCCTAACGGCGTCTGCCACCTCGCGCCGCTCGAGTCTTGCCACCCCGGGGAGCCCCGGAGGGACGGTAGGTTACAGTCTGCTGGACACGACGTTCCCTACCGTCTCCTCCGGTCTGGGATGGGCCGGCGGTGGCAGAAGCGCCGTTTCGTCCCCTGGCCCTCTTGGCAGGGCCAGCAGCGGCGGCGGAGGCAGTGGTAGCGGCGACGGAGACAGCTCGATGTCGCGGAAGCCTTCTGCCTCCACCGGCAAGAACGGGAGGCGGAAAATGGGGTTGGAGGATGGATCTCTCCTCTGCCATCTCTCTGCATGTTGAGGTCATCAACCGCAGGGCCTTCCCGAACAGGCCAGCGTCGGAGAGGGCGGCCGTCAGAAGAGGAGCTCTCTTCTTCTCTGGCACACGGGCCTGCTCCAGCCAAAGGTGACGCTGGCCCAGGGTGGCCAGGGCGCGCACTTTCCCCATGGCTATGGCCAGCACCTGGGAAAGATGCAGGACAGCTCCCGCAGCCTGGGTGATCTGATCGCATTTCACCTCGGTCAGATCCGTGCCGCCCGTCATTATCCCTGATACAAATCTAGCCAGGTGGGCGATGTTAGACGCCGCAGCCAGCGATTGTGTACCAGCGATAAATGACTGGTCACCCCAATAAGCCAATCGCCTAGCCGATTTCCCCTGGAGGACCGGCTTGCATAGTGGTTCCCACACCATATCCGGACAGAGGAGCGCGGCCATCGGACTGTCAAGCCGAGGCACGCCCTCCCCCATACCTTTGACCAACCCTGCTACCCGCGTAACTGGTACGTAGGTAGGAGTTAGTCCCATGATGTTGGTCACCGCCTGACCCCGACGAACATAGGCCCCCATCGATGGGAAAAATGGGTAGACAACGTCCACCCCTCTCACTGGGGGACGCTGCCAGGGATGGCCTATGAGGTCATCAGGGACAGGTGCAGGCAATGGCAGCGGCAGCGGCACACCGTTTGCGGTGGCGGCTACCGCCATGAGCTCGGGAAACAAGGCCCGCAGTTCCCCCTGCGAACCTTCCTCCACCGACCCCGCATCCCTCACATACAGCAGGCTGCGACTGGTCAAGGAGCCACAATCCGATGTGGCCGACAGTAGGGCATCCTGCTGATGAGGCCAAGGTGGTTCCTCGACATCCTCGAACAGGGCGCCCCATGGAGCCATTTCCCCCCCCTCCGGGGTCTCCTGAGGAGGGATACTCTCCTCCACGGGGCCCTCATACAAAAATCCGTCCGCCTCGTCCATGAAGTCCTCAGTCTCCATCGGAAATCCCGAGCCGGAAGCATCTTCGCTGGTCTCCAGCAGCTCCCCAAACCCAGGCCGTTCGCGTCTGCACGCCACCATCTTGCGACGCGAGCGAGCAGACGCGAAAAGTTTGCGTCGCAAATCCTCTGGCTCCAAAACAACCCCCCGTTCACCAACGGGCGATTCCCCAGAACCAGAGGAACCAGAGTCGAGATCAGGCCATCGCCGGAGCGACGGCACCGAACCCTCGGCTCTTCGGTGAGGAAAACTATCCACCGGCAGTCTCCCAGGCTGGGTCGGCAACCACGAGAGTGGCAACAGCCCAGCACCGAGGCGCACGACGGAGGCGGGAATGGAGAACCGGTGGTGAAGAGTAGGTCTAGCGGGTCTACTCTCCACGGAATACATTATGACCCAACCTTTTCTTGTACAACAGATGTGAGAGAAGAAAAGATTAAGCACAATGTAAACCAGTCACAACTCTTTTCAACTAACAACACGTCAAGTGGGGTACTACCGAGGCACTTCCTTGTGGTGAAAGCGAGAAGGAGGAGAGCAGGTGACCACACACCTGCTTATGAAGGTAAGCTGATGAGGGGTGTGGTCAGACTAATACTGGTATTAAAGGTATATTTTGTGGAATTTTATTCAGTACGCGTGCACGTACGCGAGGGAGTGCAGTAGTGATGCCAAGCAGAGCCCCTAACGGAACAGAACACAATGTAATGTATCATGTTGGCTGCTGGCTGCTAATGCAGCCTACAGATAATATTTGCATGTGCACTGTGTTAGTGGTGCTGCCTAAATGAATGAATGTTTGCCGCTAGCTTGTGGCTAGGCTAGCGTACGTTGCACTGATCTAGTGACTAGTGCCTCTGTGGAGGAGGAAGTAAACATTGCCAGGCATTCTGGTCATTGTAGTTCTCCATCTTTTCACCGACAGTTACAGTTACAGCATTGCAAATTGAGGTCCCTCCTACCGCCATTCCAACGGCCTCTGCCGCCCGTTAACGGCCCTCGTCAAATGGTTTTATTAGGGTGGGTGCGGCTTCTGTTTTGTGCCGCCAGGAGGCGCAAAGTCAAGTTGGAATTATATCCATCCAGCGCCCGCCCCTACTCTGCCTCATGTTTACAAAATCAGTTGTTTAGCCATTAGTCATTAGCTACTAAACTAGCGTTAGAGTCGAGGAAAAGCAATTGATGCTTTGGATCTAATGAACGAGGGCATATTGGACTTTGTTACAGCTGTACTCAAGTGGATTTCGTGGAGGGGCGTTTATAGGTAAGTGCAAAATAACTATAACTCACCAAGAGCTAACGTTAGCTAGCCGCACACCGGTAGATAACGTGATAGCTAATACTAATGTTTCATACTGTATACACTTGATAACTCTGGTGATGTGCTGCTCTCACTCTCGCAACTGTGTGTATGTGGGATATGAGGACTGTGTGTAACTAGGAGGGGTATGAGGACTGCGTAACTAGGAGTGATATGCTTTAGCTATTTATAGTCTGTGTCTATTTTCATGTCATTTTCCATACCCAGTTCTCTTCTCTAATGGCTATTTTCTTTTTTATGTTTGCAGGTACCTGTCAAACTGGAGACTTATTTCCACTCCATCGCCATCAGCTACAGAGTGGGGTTTTGGGACTGTGGCAAGGATTTTGCAATACAATGTTGAGCTACTACTTAAAGGCACTGGGTCCTATGTACAATATAGTTTTACTGCTATGCCCCTATGCTATAATTGCTATTACTAACTATATTATGCATTAATCACAACAAGTTATTTTCTTAAAGTGTCCTTTGTGTTTAAAGTGACCTATGGTGTGAGCGAGTGCACTGTGTGTTCATGTGTTTTTAAATTAGACCCACATTAAAGTCAAGATAACTATTATTTGGATGGTATCTGTGTCAATGATTCCATTCAACCAAAGTGAGTATCACTGTATTATACTACAACTCTATACATACATCTGCGTAGTGATTAGCACTATTACTCAGTAGTACTAATTTATATATTTTACACAGAGTTTAATCACCTGTTCATTGTATATCACTATTGCACTTTACTGTTACATTTGCACTCTCAAAATTAGATTAGATTCAAATGTACAGCACACCATATACTGCTATAGTGGAATATACTATTCATAAATCATATACCATAATGTATACCATCTTGTTGCGCGCTCCTGGCCACCGCAGTGTCATGATTAATTGAAAATGGGGGACCCTGATTTGTATTTGTATTTATTGGTTTAAAATACAGAGACAGTGCATATTAAGGAACATTTGACTGTAAATATGCCAGTTTAGCCAAGTTGGCTAATTTTCAACTGTAGTCTCTGGGGCAGGTGACATGAGCACAACAATAATTAAAACATAGTACAATAATTAAAACACAGTAGGAATCAATATAGGTTACAATACACTAAAATACATACAAATAAATACATTAAAATACAACCCCTCAGTTAAAAAACATAGTACAATAATTAATGTAAATTGATGTAAACAAGACGAAAGTCTTTCTCTGGTCTGCATCCCCTTAACAATTGCGTGTATTGAGCTGTACTGTATTGTACCCACTGTATTGAAACAGTTTATTCACCAAAAAAAAACAGTACAGTAGTTGAATAGACAGAGTAAAATAGTACAGTGCAATAAAATAGTAGAATAGAATAGATAAAAAAATGTTTACAGTGAAAGAGATACAGACAAATAGCTAGCTAGTCTATTGATAGTTATGTACAGTTCAATGTACAGTTTCCTCCCCCTCAAATGTATATATTCTCTTTTAGAGTTGTCTGTATATCCTGTATGTCATAAATGTCTGGATGTAACAGTAGTGTGTACAAGTGTATGTTGTGTATAGACAGTAGACATACACAACATACAAGTCATAAATGTCTCGATGAATTTAAAATGGGGGACCCTGATGTTAACAAGACGAAAGTCTTTCTCTGGTCTGTATTGTACCCATTCTGCAATCTGTTAAAGTTAAAGACATAAGAAAGACATTTCCTCACCATGGAGATACCACTCCCCATTTTCTTCACTATGCTATCAATGTGTTCTGCCCATGACAGCTGGCTATCAATTATTATGCCCAGTAATTTTACTTTATTTACCTGTTCTATGGGTTCGTCAGACACGTTCAAACACATTTTTGGTATCGATGACAATTTATGACTCGAACCCAAGAGAATTGATTTGGTGTGTGAGTGCTATAGTCTGCCATCTTTAGGTAAGGGAATAATTTTACCATATTTCCAGACAGTGGGACCCTGATGTAAACAAGACAAACGTCTTTCTCTGGTCTGCATCCCCTTAACAATTGTGTGTATTGAGCCGTAGCCTACTGTATTGTACCCATTCTGCAATCTGTTAATAAAATTGTCTCCCTTGCACCCCCCCCCCCCACGCACACACAACATTAAGGGATAGTGCAATTATCTTTTATACCCCCCTGTTTATGTTATTTATGCCTTACTCCTGTTTTTATATTTAATACTGTGTTTAGGACTGTGTTTTTATATTTTTACTAGCACCTTGGGCTGCATTTAAAATTTTGTTGTAACAACTGTAACAATGACAATAAAAATCTATTCTATTCTATTCTATTAGCGGCCTGCTCGTGGCTCTCCAGATGGGATGGTGTCTGATGACTCTGTGTCACTGATCTCTCCACACAATGCCAACCCCCCACCCCCCTACTGTATACACGGAGGTGTTATATTTTGGGGGTTGGGAAGTGAGTCAAGTCTGCCTGAACCATTGGTTCTCAAAGGCAAAACTACTGTAACAGTGAACATTCAGGCAGACTTGACTCACTTCCCAACAATATAACAAGTCAATATAATTAACTGGATCATCAAACATGGATCATATAGTGGAATTAGTTTTAAAAAGTCTGATATAGACAATAATAAAAATAGTAAGATAAAATAGACAGAGTAAAATAGTGCAGTGCAATAAAATAGTAGAATAGAATAGATAAAACTTATTTTTTTACAGTGAAATAAAATAGTGATGAATGAATGAATGACAATTTTATTAACAGATTGCAGAATGGGTACAATACAGTAGGCTACGGCTCAATACACACAATTGTTAAGGGGATGCAGACCAGAGAAAGACGTTTGTCTTGTTTACATCAGGGTCCCACTGTCTGGAAATATGGTAAAATTATTCCCTTACCTAAAGATGGCAGACTATAGCACTCACACACCAAATCAATTCTCTTGGGTTCGAGTCATAAATTGTCATCGATACCAAAAATTTGTTTGAACGTGTCTGACGAACCCATAGAACAGGTAAATAAAGTAAAATTACTGGGCATAATAATTGATAGCCAGCTGTCATGGGCAGAACACATTGATAGCATAGTGAAGAAAATGGGGAGTGGTATCTCCATGGTGAGGAAATGTCTTTCTTATGTCTTTAACTTTAACAGATTGCAGAATGGGTACAATACAGACCAGAGAAAGACTTTCGTCTTGTTTACATCAGGGTCCCCCATTTTAAATTCATCGAGACATTTATGACTTGTATGTTGTGTATGTCTACTGTCTATACACAACATACACTTGTACACACTACTGTTACGTCCAGACATTTATGACATACAGGATATACAGACAACTCTAAAAGAGAATATATACATTTGAGGGGGAGGAAACTGTACATTGAACTGTACATAACTATCAATAGACTAGCTAGCTAGTCTGTCCTGGACTTCTTAAATTGTTTAAAAAGATTGTTCCTTATTTTAATAGCTTTTAAAATGTCATCATTAATCCAGGGCTGTGTCCTCTGCTTTATCCTGACCATCTTCCTGGGTGCTAATCTGTCAACCACTTTAAGAAATGTTGTTTTAAAACCGTCCCATGCTTTTTCAACCTCTTTGCAGTGCATTACATGAGACCAGTCCACACCCCTTAAACCATCCAGGAGCATTTCCTTGCTCTCTTTTGACTGTTGTTTTACATTTTAGCTGAGTTTAATAATAATAATGCAGGACCTGCTCAGAGGTCTTTAATTGGCATTGGCAATTATCCTCAACACACACACACACACCGGAACACACACGCATGCATTGTCTGTAGGATCGCTGATGCGATTCGTCTCTGCGATTAACCCATCCCGTCATCCTTCCCCCCCAAGGGCAGCCGGGAGCAGACAGGCGTCAACGTGAGCCGCGCCAGGGGACCAATCCAAGTGCTCCTGTCCGTCTTCGTCAAGGACGCCACAGCGTTAGCGATCTGTTGTTGTGCATGTTTTTCCATTGGGTTTATCTTATCGGGGGGGAAACCCTTGCGAGCACGGGGAGAACATGCAAACTCCACACAGAAAGGCCTGGGAGATACCCCACCTGGGTACCTGGCATCATGGAAACCTGGTCCCCAAGCGGGAATCGAACCCTGGACCTTCTTGCTGTGAGGCGACAGTGTTAACCACTACACCACCGTGTAGTGCACCATAGTGCACATATTGATGACAGAGACTCTCTCCACGCATCCCCCGTCGATGTACAGGGGCTGTATGTCGGTCTTCTTCCTCCTGTAGTCCACGATCATCTCCTGGGTCTTTAGCTTATTCAGCTGCAGGTTGTTATTTTTGCACAGGGCTGACAGCTGCTCTACTTCATCGCGGTACGCGGTCTCGTCGCCTTTTGAGATGCAGCCCACGTAACTAGTAAGAGTAGGTAAGGGATGTACAGATATAGATATAGTATCTACAGATATGTAAATGTCATTAACAGATTGCAGAATGAGTACAATACAGTACAGCTCAATACACACAATTGTTAAGGGGATGCACAGACCAGAGAAAGACTTTCGTCTTGTTTACATCAGGGTCCCCCATTTTCAATTCATAGTGATATATATTTTTGGGCATACACTTACAATATAAGCAGCTGGGAAACACATTATATGATGTATTCAGGGCCATTTCACGTTGATTAAACGTTGCACATTACATCCTGCTAAATGAACGTTAGCTAATATTACGCGGCCAGTGTTGAAAAGCCTTGAGGTCGCATTCAATTTTCGAGAGACCATAACGTTAACTTGACAGCAATGTGGATACAGCTTTATTTGAGCAGTTGCTACTGTAACGTTATCTTAGTTGATTGTCATTCTGACATAACTGCAGTAAACAAACTAACGTTAAACCTAAGTTAACTTACCAGTAAATTCAGTACAGCGACAGCTGAAATCCACAGGACAGCCTGATCACAATAATCGACGGGCCAGTTACATTTCCCCCAACCAGAGCCTAACTAGAGCCACATTCTGCGAATCAGAGGCAGAGTAGGGCGGGTCTTCGGTGCCAGCAAGTTGGGTTGTCTCGTAAAGAATAATACTGCACTGTATCTGAGTATCTAGATGATTATCCATAAAAAACGCACGTTAATCGAAAATACCACACCATTACTGTACCAATGACAGTCAAATAATCTACAGAAAAGCATTACATTGCAAAATAATATGTCCAAGACTAGTGTCGCATGCACACACAATTGTAGAATAGCTCCCTCTCTCCACCGTGTAACTCGACTCCCCCTACTGGTTGAACCAGGCAGAGCAGCGTCAAAAGACGTCATCTTGCGCCAAACACCGGCATCTAGCTTGCTACCGGCGGGAGACGCCTCGTTTTCCAATCCCACATCTGTAAGGGAGACATGACATGCTGGTTTGATGAATGTATAGTGTAAATTAAATGAATAGTGTAGTGGGTCATTGACGGATAAGACTTTTCAATAGGCCAATTTTAAAATACAAAAAATAAGGATATATTTGGCCATTTTTCAAACATTTGGAATGTAGTGTATACATGCATTTATGCAAAAAAAACAAATTAAGAGATTTTAATGTTTTTAAAGTTGAATTAATAGGACATGGCCTTAATAAAAGTAATTTGGGGCGACCGTAATTTATCTCAAAATTAATATATTTCCTTAACATTACTAATATTTTAACAGGTATTAGTAATTAGTAACTTAAGACAGGCTTGTGTGCCCTTACATTTTTTGTAAACCATGATTTCACAAGTTTATTCTATAATGGCAGTGTCTCCCTCGTAATGCAGTTACAATACCCATATATGCTCTAAAACCCATAAAACTGATTTAAAATGTGTACAGATAGTATCCACTTAAGCATAGTATACCAGTGATTAATATTTGAGCCAAAACCGATGGATATTCTATTTTGAATTTAGTACAGTTATTGACAATCATTGGTTACCCCGCATGACAAATGGTCGCCCCAAATGAGGAGAGTAGTTAAAAGTCTATTTAAAATGTTACACAATGCAGTTCAGACAAAAGAAAACGGAACAATGTTTTTATTACAATCTTTTCAAGTGGTCAACAAAAATATTCTTCAATTCATTCAAATATCACAAAAGTAAAACATGTTAACATGCGAGGGCCCACATGTGGGCCCTCTTGAGGAAGATTTTCCCACCTGCACTTTGGCGACCTCTACCGGCTCGGGTGTGCATATATTTTAATACAATATATATATCGAATTAAAGCGTGACACAATCCGTTCAGCGGTTCTCGAATTACATGCCGATATGTGAGGTGTGCGCCGAAGTACACAGTGTTGTACAAATACAACACCGACTCCCGGGGCTCTAGCTCCGTCAATCATTTGGCACGGTAGGTTACAAGCTTCGTCAGGAACATTCAAATATCACAAATGTTAAAAACATTAAACATTCAAAAAGTTAAAGTGCAATACACATTACATGCTTCAGGAACTTGAACATTTCACAAATGTCCATTTTCATGTCCTCATATCATCATTGGTTTTGTCAATGTATGAGAGCGAGAAGGTGGATTAAGTAGCATCACTTTGGACAGGGATTAACAATTTAAGTCAATAATAAAAGGTAAACAGAGTTGTATGTATGGAATAAAAATTAAACACCAACACAGTTCTATAGTCAATAAACAATAACCACCAACATAGTTGCATGGATGAAATCAACGCTAAACAACTACAACACAGTTGTATCAGTTCCTTTTAGGGATGGCACGATACAACTTATTCATGTCCGATACTGATATCACAGCCTTGAGTATCTGCCAATACCGATACCCATCCGATACTCCCTTAAAAAACAAAAACCTGTGTTTAACCTAGCCATCTATAAAAAAAAGCCAAATCAAAAACTCCCCTAAAGGAAGAAATACATACCACACATGACTCAGTTATGCAATAGTGCTGCTGCTTTTTATTTTGTTCAAATTATTTAGTTAATATGTTAATAAGACTACAGCGATTCCATGACGGCTTCCTGTCCTCACGTCTAAAACGTCTGTTTACCGGTACAATGCGTGGAGAGTTTCCAATCATTGGTATACAAACATAGTGCTGAAAATATACACTTTGACTGCTGTTTTGATAGGGTTAAGGTCTTTACTCTTGGCTACATTTGAAAAAGAAACACAACATTGTACTTATTTGAGATAGCCGTGTCAGAGATAATGACTGTTTGGCAACATGAAGTGAGGCTAAGCGTCGGAAACCTACATTTTCAACAACAGAAAGGAGCTGGTCGTCCAGCACAATAAATGTGGTTATTTTCTCGGTTTTCTTCAGCTTTGCTTTGTTACTGTCTGCAGGGAGTTTCTCTCGCTTCTGAATGGTTTCCAGCTATGTTAGCTGCTGCGACAAAACTTTTCCTCTTGGCATTCGTTGCACATATGAACTCGGCATACTCCCTTTCCATGATTAATCTGCAAGTGTTGTGTGGTGTTGAAGTTTCCAGTGTTGCTGCCACCCTTGGCTGTGTCGTGTTATTCCACAAGTATACATGCAAGTCCTCTGTATTTGTTTGTGCGTGTCTTCATTCTGTTAGCTCCACCATACAGGTCCGTTATTATCCGCTCTTAGTCTACTCTGCCCTGTGTACCTGTCTGTGACCCCAGTATGGTGGCCTGTACTCTGTGTCGTATTAATGCACACACATTAGCATAACACCACAGGCTGTTTTGCCTTTCTCTTCTTTGAGCTTAAAATAACTCCACACAGCTGACATGATCGCGGCGCGCTGCTAACAAGTTGACTTACGTTTAGTTAATGCTAACGTTGTTGTCACGCTACTACTGTTCACGTGATGGCATGCTTTACGGCCTGTATCGGATCTCCAATCCTGTGAATTTGGCCAGTATCGGACCAATACCGATACTGAGTATCGGATTGGTGCCATCCCTAGTTCCTTTTATATTATCTCATGGTAAACTGCAGGCATTTCAAATTGAGGTACATGTGCATGTTTTAACAAATCAGGCAACCTGAACACCTAGAATAAGAAGCACACCAAAAAACAAAACACTGATATTTTTTACATTTAAGTTAAATGATTAATGTTCGGTTATGACATCATACGGTGACATCACGAATGTTTGACATCATACTGTGACATCACAAATGTTCTAGAACGTTCAGTCATGACATCATACTGTGACATCACAAATGTTCTAGAATGTGCTATTATGACAAAAAGACGGTTCAATTACTTTATCTAAATCCAATCAATATTCCTAATGCCGTGTCAATGTAAGGTTATAAAAATAAACATATAAACATTCATACAATACAATATAGCTTTGGCTCCTACAGTCAACATTCCCCAAAGATATATCAAACATGAAACAAACTTTGATCAGATTATAATGGAGATGTTGCACAGTGCAATCCACTGAACATTTATTGTTGAAATATGTCACTGTTGATCATGAGCTGGGTATATAACCTATGGTTTCAAGGGATGTTAAACCTACTGTAGAATCAAAGTAAATGTTAGTGATTCAAATCCTCATTTAGAGGTAGGGGATCCACCACAGCTTGCCCTGCTGCTCTTCTCTACTTCTACACCAGCCAGAACTGGTGGAGTGTTCTCCATGGATAGTGGTGTCAGGTCCAGCATCGCCTTTTCCATCTTTTTCCTTCTCCCTGTAACCTCTGGATGCAGCCTTCTCCCTCTCCGATAGCTCATCTGACTTCACATATGGAATCTTGCCCTGTTGTTTTCTTCTCTGGTAGCTGAAACAATGGTGTATAATGTGATACTGATTATGGTGGGCTAAATTACATACAAACTTAAGTTCAAGATATTACAGAAAAGGTCATTCCTAATCCTACTAACATGACAGTTTGAAATACACCAGAGAAAAATATACTGCATGTTACCTACCTATAGTTTTTTTTACCTTCTCTTTTCCTGGCAAGATAGTCGGCTCTTGCTGTAGGGTCTGCATTGACCCGCTGTCTGTAGTGAGCAGTCTTCTGTTTGCTTGTTTGTGCCATCTAGAAAATAGGTTAAACTAGTTAAACATGACTAATACATGTACAATTACCTAAATGGAATGTCATGCTATACCGTTTTTAAAAAATTCTCGTAAGATTGTACAATACTAAAAAAGAAACGTTAATTCCTAAATAGGAATGAAAAATTACAGAAATGTTGAAAAATATATGTTAAAGTATACAAAGAGTTATGCTAAAACAAAGAACTTTATGTATATAAATCATGAATAAAATATAAATATACAGAAACTACAAATACAGGACATATATCTATCATCTAAAACACTCAGCAGTGGTCGCCCCACATGATACTCGGTCGCCCAGATGATGTTTTTAAGGTCAGTCAAATATTACAGGCTAACCATTAGCTACAGAAACCAAACTAGCTAGCTCTTACCACATGTCACTATCAAATTCATCATCAAAATATAGATTTTCAGATAAAACGTATTATTCACAGTTTTGGGGCGGTCGTCCCACAAGACATCCAAAAGTGGCAACTACATTACAGCAGTTAAAAAATAGATTTATTTGCCAATATGAAAGAGACTTACTAACCTGCTAGTTGTTTCTCTGGGTCCCTCACATGTGACTGGCTGATGCAACATCCTGTCCTTGAGGTGGTTTCAAAATAAAAGTCCCACAATTGTGTTTTCTTGATGGTCGCCCCAGATGATATTTCATAAAATTAACATATGCGGACAACATTCGTTTGTATATTATGATGGAAGTATATGTGCAAATGCTTCATAATGTTGTCAATGAATGCAAAACATGTTTGAAATTATGCCAAATAGGGCAAGGGAAATATTTAAATAGATTTAAAGTGATTTTAAGCCGTTTGTCCAAATAGAAGTCAATGCTGGACGGTCGCCCCACATGGACATTTGACACTTCAGATAGCAGAAAAATGTTAGAGTGGGTCTGTATATGGGGAAGGTATTAGAGATACATGTAATCTTTTTATGAATTTTAATGTTTTTTTTAAGGTAAGAAATTCAGTGGGACATAAAAAATAGGCGTCACGTCATTGACCCACGTATATTCAATAGTAGTATTGATAGTATATTAGCCACTGTATACTGAACATGGTCTGCTTGGTTTGATCGGGCCGCCGAGCCATGGTCTGCGTGGTTTGATCGGGCCGCCGAGCCATGGTCTGCTTGGTTTGATCGGGCCGCCGAGCCATGGTCTGCTTGGTTTGATTTAGGGGAGTGGTCTGCCCTGCGGGGGGGTCCCGACATATTGCGCAACACCACTGCATACCATTGACTCAGAAAGGTCTGTTTTATTGAAATCGTCACAGCAGTATAGTTTATTTATACTTCAGAAGGATGATATTTAAACATGGTCCCCAAAATTTATTTGTATTTATCCTGTATTTTAATGCCATTATTATGTCACACTTAACATACTGTCTGACTAGCTGGACACAAGCCTCCTGTACAACATTACGATCTGTACAGGTAGTTTACCATCAGGCTGTGAAAGTTCTGGACAGGAAAACAAACAGCCACCACCATTGTTATAGCATAGCAAACCAGAACCTACTGAGCTGGGACAATCTTGTCAAATTCAAAGATGCCTGCCATACCTATAAAATCCTACATGGCTTGGCTCCTCCCCCCCTCTGTACTTTCATAAAACAGAAAGCATCTGCTGATAGATATACCAGGTCTGTAGTCAGAGGGGACTGTGTAGTCCCAAACAGGAGGTCTGCTTTTAGTCAGACAGCCTTTTCCGTGAGAGCAGCCCACACCTGGAACAGTCTGCCAACACGGCTCAGGGAGTATCAAAGTTACATCTCATTTAAAACTAACTAATCATGGTTGAGAGATGGTCAAGTGTGCGACCATTTTAACTGAGGGGTTGTATTTTGGTGTATTTATTTGTATGTATTTTAGTGTATTGTAACCTATACTGATTCCTACTGTGTTTTAATTACTCTACTATGTTTTTTAACTGAGGGGTTGTATTTTAATGTATTTGTTTGTATGTATTTTAGTGTATTGATTGATTGATTGATTGAAAAGTTTATTAACAGATTGCAGAATGGGTACAGTACAGTACAGCTCAATACATACAATTGTTAAGGGGATGCAGACCAGAGAAAGACTTTCGACTTGTTTACATCAGGGTCCCCCATGTATTGTGGCCTATACTGATTCCTACTGTGTTTTAATTATTGTACTATGTTTTAATTATTGTTGTGCTCATGTCACCTGCCCCAGAGACTACAGTTGAAAATTAGCCAACTTGGCTAAACTGGCATATTTACAGTCAAATGTTCCTTAATATGCACTGTCTCTGTATTTTAAACCAATAAATACAAATACAAATACAAAATGAATGGAAGCGAATGAGGAGCCTGACACCTGGGAGAAATGGGGGTGTTGCAGCGTTGGGGATGTTTAAAAAATATAATTTAATATTAGGGCTGTCAGTTTATCGCGTTAATTAGATTAATTTATTACACCGCAAATTATCGCGTTATGAAAATTAACTCAAAATGTATTACAATTTTTTTTATTCTTTTTTATTCTTTTTTTAATACTTTTTTTTTGTATCTCATTCATTCCATAAGAATGTAGAATACACATGTACAGACTTTTTTTTTAATATGGTCCATTTGCATGTTCTTGGTATCTGATTCTAGGGACATCAGAAATACTGTGGGCTAGATCCACAAAGAATGGATTGCACGGTACAAGTTGCACCCTTACTTACAATTCATTATGAATTGAAAATGGGGGACCCTGATGTAAACAAGACGAAAGTCTTTCTCTGGTCTGCATCCCCTTAACAATTGTGTGTATTGAGCCGTACTGTATTGTACCCATTCTGCAATCTGTTAATAACATTTTCATTCAATCAATCAATCTGCGCGGTGATTGATTCAATGAAAATTTTATTTTGAGTAAATTGTAATGAACCAAATGAGAATATCAATAATTATTTTTAAATCTTTGACTGTGAATAACACCATGCTCAAATTGACCAGATCTGAAAAATCGAACCAAATTAATAGATGGAAGATGATTAAACAGAAGGTTTTGTAGATACAGTACTGAATTCTGCCATCCGGACACATGCAATTTGAAATATGATTATAGAATATAGAATATCAGGCATAAAATGGTTATGAGATTAAAATGCGATTAATTAGATTAATTAATTACAAATCCTGTAATTAATTCGATTAATTTTTTTAATCGCCTGACAGCACTATTTAATATATAATATAATAATTTGTGCTTCACCTAAAAATTTGGTCAGCAGCCTCCACTGATGTACACATACCTTATATGTGACAAATAACACTTGAACATCATCATTTTTGT
>NC_140165.1:63192628-63327628 GCF_963971535.1 Notolepis coatsorum
AAATGCAACACTTTGTAGTGGGCGGAGATCGAGCAATAAATACATGTAGTGAGCATATGCATACATGGTGACAGTAGAATCATAGTATATAAGAAAATTGTGAAATAGAGTAATAGATAGAACTACTGCAAGCGTATGGATACAGGATGAGATACAAGACAATAGCTCAGGGCTGTATGCCCCGTGGGGGCAGGAGAAGTCACTCAGAGGGTTCAGCACTGCAGGCCAGACAGAAGACAGTTCTCCTATGTCGTATCTTCGCCGACGTCTCGCAGCGGCCCTGGACGACCACTTCACTGCGGGGGGGAATGACCACCGGGTCTCGGCCGGCCACTTTCACGTACCCCCTTCTCCCCGGGGCGGTGCACCCCTGTTCCTCGTGAGAAACGGCAGCGACGATGCGGCGCAGGGCGGCGCTCCCGGCGTCGGAGCGATGACGACCCCGTTGGGCGTATCCCCTCCATTCCGGCGAAGAGGTCGTACACCCGGCTGAGTATGTTCATCCCCAGGAGGCCCGGGACGGCGTTTCCCGCGGAGCTGCAGTTGGGGTCGTCTTTTACTATGAACACACATTTTCCGGGGAACTTCATCCCTAGACACTCCACGTCAGCGAAGAGGCACCCCACCACAGGGATTTCTAAGCCGTTGGCGGCCGTGAGGGTGACCCAGGTGGCGGAGGACAGTCTCTTCTTCCTGAATTGCTGCTTGAAATGGGTTTTGGTCAAATCAAATCAAATCAAATCAAATAAAATTTATTTATAGGGCCCGACAACACACGTTAATGTCCCCATGGGCCGTACAGGTCTTCTTTAAACAAGTCAAGAAGAAAACATAACAATAAGTCAAGAACAGAACAAGAACACCATAAGGTCCAAACATTTTTAGATGAATGCAAATAAATGAAAGAATGCAAGCACTCCCAGACATACCCCACGCGAAGGTAAGGAAAAACTCACTAAAACCTAACAATAGGGAAAAAAGCTCCACAGGCAGTGTGGAGGAGAGAAACCTTAGAAGGGCCATTCAAGGGGGGATCTCCCTTCTTAGATGTTGGTGATAGTAGTGTTGCAGACGGACAGTTGGTAAGCATGCACTCATGTGTGTAGTGAAACACAGATGAGTGCATGCAATAGCAACTGTACATTTTGAAAGATTAAAGATAGAGCTAATAGCGATAGCAACTGAACATTTTTAAAGATTAAAGATAGAGTTGATAGCGGATCTATTTGAGGCACAGGGGCGGCGCAAAGAGGGTCACGTCCTCCCCGTCTTAGTCACGGGACATTCAACACTCCGGTCATTGCTCAGGGACAGCCGGAGACAGGGAGATAGGGGGCGGCGCAGAGAGGGTCGCGAACTCCCCGACATCATCGCGGGACATCCGGCACTCCGGTCACCACTACGAGACCTCCGGAGACAGGGGGGCACGCAGAGGGGGTCGCAACCTCCCGGCCTTCATCACGGGACGTCCAACACTCCGGTCAACACTCCAGGACAGCAAGTCATAGGGGGACAGGGAGACGGGACAGGCGTTAGACAGCTCATGAGATTGTAGTAGGCGGACATAGCAATAGATACAAGTGGTAGGCATATATGTGAATGGAGTAGATATATGAAGTAAGCGTATTATGTGAATAGAATAGAAGTACTTAACCCAGCAATGAAACCGCGTTGACTGTTAATCTGTTAACAGTCTGTTAATACTGTTAATCAGTTGACAGGACCACGGACAGACGACGGTGAATAACTGATCCAAGGCCTCGGAGGTGCATGTAGAGCAGTCACTACAATCTTGGCCAAGACCCCGAGGCAATGCATCCATCACCTTAGTCAGCGCCAGGAGACGGGCACTCAGAGAGAAGGGGGAGGGAGGGGGTCATGGTGGTAACCTTAGATCCGGTGTCTAAGAGGCAGCAGGTCTTGACGCCGTCTATCTGCACATCTAGGGTGTAACATCCCCCGTATACATCTTGGGCCTCTAGGCCCGTGGCTACCGAGTCGGCGGCTCCTGCCGCGACGGCGTCGATCGCCCCTCGTGTTCTAGTGGGGTGCCCCTGTGGGCCCGGAGCTTCGGGCGCAGGGGAATGTGCTGGGCGTGATCCGCTGGTCTGGAGTGGACATTCTCTACTGATATGTCCCGGCTGCTGACAGGCGTAACAGATCAGTCTTCCCTCCTCGCTCCGGCGGGATAGTATACGCGGGGTAGCGGGCACGTCTCCCCTGGGTCGGAGTCCGGTGAAGCTTCTTTGGGGCACGTCTCGCTCTTGCTGCAGGGTCCGGAGGAACTGTTCTTGGCCCGCGACCAGCTGTCGGATGGATTCCTGTAGTGCGGACACGCTAAGAGGGGGTTCGCGTCCCTCCGCGGCGGCGGCGTGTATTGTGCCCCGGGCGGAACTCTTAGCGGTGGACAGTGCCTCCTCCTCTTCGGACCAGTCGATCGCGGCCAGCATTAATTCGAGGAACGTCAGAGTCCCTTTCTCCCTTTTATACCGTCTCATCTCTCGTCGCGGCGCGTCGTCTCTCAGGCCTAGGACGAACTGCTCCTGTAGCAAGGTGACGGTGTCTGGGACCCGTGTGGGTGCCCGCCGCTGTAGCATCTCTTGTAAATCGTACGCGAATTGTCTCACGGTCTCACCGGCTGCCTGCTTGCGGTCGTAGAACTCCCCCAGACGGACACTGACAGGGGCTTTGTCCCCGTAGGTCGCTTCTAGTACCTTGAACAGGGCGTCTGGGTCCGGGGAGGGCTCTTCCATCATGAATCTCACCGTCTGCTTAGCCTCGCCTTTCAGGTGTAGTTGTAATACCTCCACCTGGTCGTCGGCTGGCATTTTGCTAGCTCGGAAGTGCGACTTCATCGCCCGGATCCAGTCCTCTACCGACAGCTCTCCCCTCTCTTTTCCCCCTCCGAACTCGCTGCATTTTCGGTCCCGTTGGATATACACAGTCGAGGGGGTCGCTTGGGGGTCGCGGGCGTTTCTCTCGAGGGCGGCCTTGGCCAAGGCGAGGGCTTCTCGCTGGTCACTCCGGGCCTGCTCCATGTACACCGCCTGTCGGTCCAGGAGGCCTGCCTGGTCGTGGAATCGGTCCTTCAGAGCCTCCACTTGTGCGGTCAAGTCCATCATCGCTTCTATTTCTTCTTCTTTTACCTCGGGGGAGGCGTGCCGGGCACGCTGTTGCTCCAGTAGCGCAGCCTGGGCCTTGCACTCCTCCTGAAGCGCCTCATACTTCGTCGCCATTTCCTGCGCGGCGCGGGTCTGTTCCTCGGACATCTTTGGTCTCTCTCCAGGTCAAGTCAAGGAAGTGGGTTAGGATGTTGATCCTGTTCGTGACGCCAAATGTAGAAGGGTGGATTATCCCTACTTTATGAGAGTAGATATGAACTGGCACCAGGTAGTGGGAGCACGGCAGATCTGGGTCCGGCTGAGTCCCCGACTGTAGTGTAGTGGTATTAGAATTGGGATTTAGCAGAGGGAGCGGATGGGGCCTAGGGTTTACTAACCTAGGGGTTCTGCGCTGGTCCTTCTTGCCCTCCAGGGCGACTTACAGTAATTCCCCAAACACCCACACTTCCCCTAATACTTCCCACACCCTCTCACACCCGGTGGCAGTAGTGATAGATGATATAATTTCTCCCCAAAGCAGTACCTTTCCTTGTTGACGAGCGGAGACCTGTCCAGAACACCTGCTCCAATGATACATAGGCCGGATACGAAAGGGTTAAACAGTAATACACATTCACAGTAATTGACACACACACAGTGATCCCATTTCTACGCCTCTCCTTTTATATAAGTTATGCATGCATTCAATACACGGCACAATGCATGGCACTTAGATCTTACACTCTACGGTAATGAAACAGGTCCCCGTAAGGGTTAATATTCTTTTCATTCACCCGTAGGGGGAGAGAGAGGGTAATGGCGAGCTCCGCGAGCTATTCAATGGGAAAGATTATCAATATACATACGTGTTGTCTGCACAACTGAAGCACACATGTAACCAGAAAATTAAGTGGGCCCACAGTTTAAACAAAAAGCCTATCTAAGCCGGCATTACCCAAAACAACAAACGTTGGGGCGCCCCTAGTCAAAGTGCCAGCTCAATGTATTTATTCTCTTCACCCTTAGAGGGCATGCGCTCGAAAAGGAGAATGTTTCGTCGATAATGTTCCAGAGCGCTTGGAGCACTAACAGTACCTGGTTTGAGTGTACCAACCGAGTGCTGGCCTGCTCCCGCAACGAATGTCTGTCACGCGAGATGGCCGTCCAACTGTCCCGTGGTTGTCACCTGTGATAGCAAGGGGGCTGGCTGGGCTGACGTTAGGCAGGCGAAAGCTGGACTGGCTGTCGGCAAGGAGAATGCTGGAGGCGGGGGTGCGGTCCAGCGACGTCTGTTGCGGTATCCGCTGCGGGACTGGGAGACGGTGGAGCGACGCGTGAGCTAACTGGGCTTACAGGCCTATACTTGAAGCTAAGCTTTGGGTCAGTTCGACCCCCTAGCCTTTCGCCTATACATTCCTAAACACAGCGCGTGGAATATCCACAGCACAGTCCGGCAGTAGAACATCTTCTTCTTGGTTCAAACATACCCTAAGCACTATACTGGGAAGCTAAACTTTTGCATACGACGTTACTATCCCACACCGTGGCAGCACTCGTATTTCGCGTGTCTTTATTATCAGGAGCTCTTGGTCCACACGTCTGCTTGCTTCAATGGAAAACGACGAAGAGGTCGTCTCGTGGTTTGAGCTCCTCCTTTAGCCAGCCTCTTCCTCACCTGCTGTCACCAGCCCAACGTCGCACCAGCTCCCCCTGACGGCAGTCCAGCGCCATGTCCCACTACTAAATGTCAATATTAGGATATGGAGAATCAAGACGGGTCAGCGAGTTACACAACGTTATCATGAACACAGTAGAGTACAAGGAATTAGAGTTAGACACATTGAATTATTGTTAGACATATTCAGGTGTCTAAATTCGGTTAACATAATAAGTGAAACCGTGTTTAACACGCTCAAGCCATAACCAACGATGAGAGCAGCATAAGACTAAGATCTTCTCTTATGGGTCTGACAACGCTCTGCCCATCACCGGTGTCTTCGAGTGCAGTGTCCAGGCGAAGGACAGAAACATGGAGGCAACATTCTACGTGCTGAAAGGAAATGGACATTCGCTCCTGAGTTATGACACAGCTAGTAAGCTTGGGCTTATTAAAATAATCAACAGTGTCGACCTCGCCACCCGCAGCGTGGCAGATGAACTGATTGACAGCTACCCAGAGCTGTTCACCGGCATTGGAAAACTAAAGGATTTTCAGGTGAAATTACACATAAATCCTGACATACAGCCAACGTGTCAACCACACAGAAGAGTGCCTTTTCACGGTTGAGGAAGAATAAAAAAAGCTGGAGGATGACGACATCATCGAACGGGTGACCGGACCAACGCCCTGGGTGTCGCCCATTGTGACCCCTCTGAAGCCTAAGGATCCTGATAAGGTCAGGATTTGTGTCGACATGCGGCAAGCAAACGTGCCCGTACAGAGAGAACGTCATCTCACACCTACAATGGACAGCGTGATCCATAAGCTCAACGGTGCGAGATTCTTCTCAAAACTGGACCTCAACAAAAGATACCATCAGCTAGAGCTACATCCTGACAGTTGGTATATCACTACCTTCACCACACACCTGGGTCTGAGAAGATACAAGAGACTGAGTTTTGGTATATCATCTGCTGCTGAGGTTTTTCAGAACGCCATATGTCAATCCCTGCATGGCATCTCTGGTGTCAAAAATCTCAGCGATGACATCATAGTATATGGTGCAACCCAGAAGGCCCATGACGACGCTCTGACAGCAGTGTTTGTCAGACTGAAGGAAAGTGGTCTCACACTTAACCGTGACAAGTGTGAGTACAACAAAGAAAGACTTGAGTTTTTTGGTTTTATTTTTTCCGCAGACGGCATCTCAGCAGACCCCCGGAAAGTGACAGCGATACATCAGACCGCTGAACCCAAGGACCCTGCGGAGATCAGGAGCCTCCTTGGAATGGCAAATTATTGTTCAAGATTTATACAGGATTTCTCTACCATCACTGCACCCCTCAGAGAGCTAACAAAGAAAGAAGTGCCCTGGCGCTGGGGTGAAGAACAGTCAAAAGCACTACAAACTCTCAAGGAGAGTCTCACAAGCAACACCACCATGTCATACTTTGACCCGAAAAGGGACACTGAACTGGTCGTGGACGCCAGCCCATTTGGGCTGGGTGCCATTCTCTCTCAAGGAAAAGAGGGAGAGAAACACGTCATAGCGTATGCCAGCCGCGAGCTCACTGACGTTAAGAGGAGATACTCACAGACAGAAGTCAAGTCAAGTCAAGAGTTTTATTTGTCATGGCATACAAGTATACAATGAAATGCGGGGGGTCTTGTCCGCAATGATTGTGCATAATACAATAGTAATATATAATAAGAATCCAATAGAACGACATTGTGCAATAAAACAGTTAAACAAAGTAGGGCATATCGGTATATGTACATGAGTTATTTACAGAGCATGGTAGGACATGCTAGGTCCTGTGGTAGTGCAATACACTGTTAGCTACGGATGAGGCACTGGGTCTTTATGTACACTGCTACACAATGCTATATTATACAATCTCAAGTTATACTATACTATTCTTAAAGTGACCTTTCCTTTTGTAAAGTGGCCATAAGTGTGAGCGTGTGCAGCATGAGTGTGTGTGTGCTCATGTTAAAGTGGCTGCTAGTGTGTGAGCATGTACAGTGTGTGTGTTGTGTGTGTGCTCATGTGTGCTTGTGTGTGGAGAGTTCAGTGTTCAAGGCTCTGAGGGCCTGGGGGAAGAAGCTGAGCGAAGTCTCTCTGTCCTAGTTGCTGGTGTTCGCAGGCGTTTGCCTGACCGCAGCAGCTTGAACAGGCTGTTGTTGGGGTGGTGAGGGTCTTTCATTATTCTGCAGGCTCTGGATTTGCACCTCTTGTTGTATAGGACCTGCAGGGGTGGTAGTGCAATACCCGTGGTACGCTCGGCTGAGCGCACCACTCTCTGTAAGGCCTTCTTGTCCTGTGCCGTGCTGTTTCCATACCAGGCAGTGATGTTTCCAGTCAAGATGCTCTCTACAGCTCCGGAGTAGAAGGACTGGAGTATCTTCCCAGATACTCTGAACTTCCTTAACTGTCTCAGGTGGTAGAGGCGCTGCTTCGCCTTTTTTACGACTGAGTCTATGTGTGTTGTCCATGTCAGATCCTCTGAGATGTGGACCCCCAGGTACTTGAAGCTGCTCACCCTGTCCACGGTAGCCCTGTTTATCCTCAGTGGTGTGTGTGTCCCCTGCTGTCTCCTCCTAAAATCCACGATCAGCTCCTTGGTTTTACCAATGTTCAGGAGCAGGCTGTTGTCCTGGCACCAGCGTTCCAGTACCTCAACCTCCTCCTGGTAGGCCTTCTCATCATTGTCCGAGATCAGCCCCACCACCACTGTGTCGTCCGCAAACTTCACTAAGGAGTTGGACCTGAACTTGGCCACACAGTCATGTGTGTATAGTGAGTACAGCAGGGGGCTCAGAACACAGCCCTGGGGGGATCCGATGCTCAGGGTGATGGTGTTGGAGGTCTGACCCCCCACCCTGCCCGCCTGGGGCCTCTCACTCAGAAAGTCCAGTATCCAGGCGCTCAGAGAGCGGAGCTCAGACCCAGCTCGATCAGCTTGTCCACCAGTCTGGTGGGGACTATGGTGTTGAACGCTGAGCTGTAGTCAATGAACAACAGTCTCACATAGCTCCCCTTCTGGCGGTCTAGGTGAGAGAGGGTGCTGTGCAGTACTTGGGAGACCACATCATCAGTGGACCTGTTTGGCCTGTATGCAAATTGCATAGGGTCCATATCACTGGGGAGGGAGGCACAAATGTGATCCTTGACCAGCCTCTCAAAACATTTCATGGCCACAGAGGTGAGTGCCACCGGTCTGTAGTCATTGAGACCTGTTGGGGAGGATTTCTTTGGTACCGGGATAATGGTAGACATCTTGAAGCAGGCAGGGACCACTGACTCCGCCAGGGATAGATTAAATATGGTGGTGAACACAGGGGCTAGCTGGTTAGCACAGGACTTAAGTATGAACAAGAAGGTCTAGTGATTGTGTGGAATTGTGAGCATTTCCATCTATATCTCTACGGACATCCATTTACCCTAGTGACTGATCACAAGCCGCTAGAAATTATTTGGAACAACCCAAGGTCCAAGCCACCTGCCCGGATAGAGAGATGGGGACTCAGGCTCCAGCCCTATGACTTTAGAATAGTCTACAAAAAGGGAGCGGACAATCCAGCGGATTACATGTCACGCCATCCGATCCCCATACAAACATCCATGAACACAAGAGCCTCGAAAGTTACAGAGGAATATGTCAACTTCATATCTCTGTTCGCCACACCCAAGGCGATGACGCTGGAAGAGATAAAAACAGAGACATTAAAGGACAACACGCTACAACAAGTCAGTGCCCACATCAAGAACGACACGTGGCACAGAGTGACAGATAAAACGCCAAATGCCCATGCACTACGGCAGTATAGACATGTCAGCACAAAACTCACACTCTCAGCGAGCAAGGACATTATACTCCGGGGAAGCAGGATCATCATGCCCCTGTCCCTACAGCAGAGAGTCCTGGAACTTGCACATGAAAGCCATCAAGGCATTGCAAAGACCAAAGCCCTCCTCCGAGAGAAGGTGTGGTTTCCCAACATTGATCAACAGGCTGAAGCCCTCAGTCGGAACTGCCTAGCGTGTCAGGCTACAACTCCAATCACAAAAACGGAACCACTCAAGATGTCAGAGCTACCAGAAGCGCCGTGGCATTCTGTGAGTGCAGATTTCTACGGTCCCCTCCCGTCCGGAGAATACCTGCTGGTGATCGTAGACGACTACACACGCTACCCTGTAGTGAACATCATCCGTTCTACATCCGCCAATGTGGTAATACCCAGCATGGACAGTGTCTTCTCCCTGTTTGGGATACCCTGAGTCGTCCGGACAGACAATGGACCTCCGTTTAACGACAGTTCACAGTTTTCCCAGTTTGCCAGTTACATGGGATGTCATCACAGGAAAATAACACTTTTGTGGCGGCAGGCTAACACCACAGCTGAAAGATTTATGCGTACTCTTGGCAAGATCATCCGGATAGCCCCGATGCAAGGTCTGCCATGGAAGCAGCAGTTGAACATCTTCCTCCGTGAGTACAGATCTACACCCCACTGCACGACTGGAAGATCACCAGCAGAACTGATGTTCCTGTAAGGGTTCGGTGTGAGGGTAGGTGAGGAGACCCCAAATGCAGAACACGATCAGAGAGAGTAGAGGCAGAGACGACGGAATGAAAATGAACAGGCTTTTACTTAGCAATTGCAAACAAACAGTGATACACGTTAAAACAGTAACAAACAAAAGCGAACTGCAAAACCCGAAAATAAAACTCAGCAGTGCTGGAAAAGGTGGACTAGTAATAAGGAACGGACTCACGGGAAAATACGGGAGTGAAGGTGAACAGAGTACGACCAAACACAAGTGTAGAACAACAAAACAATGACAATGGCGCGACAGGGAAGTGAGAAACGGGCAGGAATAAATACTGCCCGTGATTACTAATGAACGCCAGCTGGTTTAAGGCCAGGCATGGCCAAGACTGGTGAACACAAAGCATTAGTAAAAAGAAAACTCACATCACAAATATAAGCATGTGTAAAGGGATTATCTTACTGGAAACATATGTAAAGGGAATATCACCACACTAGAAAAATATATGTAAGGAGATTATCTCCACACTGGAAATATATATGTAAAGGGAATATCACCACACTAGCAAAATATATGTAAGGAGATTATCTCCACACTGGAAACATATATGTAAAGGGGTAACCCTTAAAGGAAACATATGTAAACGATAACCTTTTAAACACAAGCTAAGCCGGGGAAACACAACATGAACAGAGGCAGCATAGCATTAATAATAGTATTCAAACCTAGGTCTAAATGCCTGATAAGGTTCAATATCTGGAGCTGCTGCGTTTGGCCGCCAGAGGGCGGCAGAAAACCACTGTTCACATTGTTCAGGAAGGGTCCCCGGCTGGGACCATGACAGTTCCAGAGACCAATGAACACCAAGATACCATCCGCCTGTCGTATCACCATTCCTACTGACAGCGAGGTGCGCAAGAGAGACACTGAGGCAACATCTAAAATGAAAGCTCGTTCTGACAACCAACGACATGCTACACAATCCAACATCGTGCCGGGTGACACTGTGCTCTGTCGTCAGCCGAGGCAGAACAAACTCACACCACCCTACAGAAAAGAACCACTCACAGTCACAAGCGTGAAAGGCTCCATGGTGACTGCTGGACGGCATGGCTATGTTACAACGAGGAACAGCTCATTCTTCAAAAAGATCCATCCCGAGGCACAGCAACATCCGCTGCCACATCTAGACCCAGACATGGATCCTGATCCGGACGACAAGGAAGATGCTGAACCAGCACCGCCGCCGCCCAGATATCCAGTCAGGCAGCACAGACAGCCTCCAGCTTACCTCCTTGACTATGACTGAAGGACTGTGAATGGGTCATTTTTAAAGAGACCTTTAAACCTCAACCTCACCTTCAACCTCACAAGTATCCTTCGGAAATGTTTCATGGTTAATTTATGCATGTTATGCTTGAATACTGACGCACACCCGTTCTGTAGTGCAAAGATGTATAATGTATAATGTTATTTATACATGTTTATTAGGCAGCATTATTCCTGAGTTTCATTTGACACTAAGTTGAAATACCAACTATTTGACATTTTGTCTTCTTTTAAAAAAAAAAAGGAGTAATGTAGTAATCCAAACTACTGTACTACGCAGTGACGTCATCACGTCACAGGCAGTAGCCTAGGTGGCGAGAGGGTTGGACGGTTGGCAATGGTGTTGTGTAATGGGACCTTGAACTACACCAAGTAAACGCTCTGATACAAAACCACCATCTCCTCATTATTGTACACCACGAACATTACAGCACCTTTGAACAAACTCATGTACAGAGGTTTTATGCAGATAAGGGGATTAAAGAAGATGCCTTTATGCTTACAGACATTTCGGAATCATGTGTAATAAAAGAAACTCACTGAATTGAACAACTCCAAAGCAACAGGTCTGGATGATATACCTGCTCGTTTCTTGTGGGATGCTGCGGAAGTCATAGCACCATGTTTGGTCCATATACTGATATAGTAAATCTGTCGGTAAGGAATGGAATTTCCCAATGACCTTAAACTTGCTAGAGTGATGCCCCTTCACAAAAAACTTTTTTTCAAATGTAGCCAAGAGTAAAGACCATAATCCTGTAAAAACAGCAGTCATAGTGTATATTTTCAACGATACGTTTGTTTACCAATAGGTTAAAGGGTTATTAATGAAATATCAGTTTAGGAATTGTGTTCATAAACTAGCAAATTTCGACCAGAAATAAACAAGAGCGGCCATTTTGCTGTAGTTATTATGATGAAGGAAAGACAGGGCTTTCAATGAGCGTCCCTTTAGAAAAACTACCCTACCCAGCCCAAGCCAGCTACTGTACAGCACATTTTATTTTATTTCTCTTATTTCGTGTCCGGATGGCAGAATTCGGTACTGTATCTACAAAACATTCTGTTTAATCATCATCCCTTTATTCATTTCCTTCAATTTCTTGTACACATGATCCCAAGAAGGTGCTGATGGTGTTATTCACTGTCAAAGATGCAAAGAAAAATTATAATTTATATTCTCCTTTGTTTCATCACAATTTACTCAAGCCTAGTAACAGACTAGACAGAATATTTCGGACACTGGGACGTGGGAATACATTCCCTGAGATCCATAGATGTCCCTAGATACCAAGAACATGCAAATGGCCCTTGTAGAAGTGGAGCAATCTTCCATTTACTTAGGTATGTATTTTTAGGCGGATTTTCTGAAAATAGGGCTAGGGTTTAACAGGGTAATAATCAGAATTTTGGGTCTTAAAAAGTCAGATAGGTCCTACAATTGGATTGGATTAGGAAATTACTTCTATATTGCAATAACTTCTCTGTATCATGTTTAAATGTGTTTCGGGGGAAATGTCCCGGCTGCAAAGTAAGCAGTATGGTAATAGCCTATCAGGCAAAGTAAGCAGTATGGTAATAGCCTATCAGGCCAATACATATGGAATTACTTCTTATTCATTTTCCTTAATAGTTCTTTTCTGGTATGGGCAATGCAATACGTATTACATTATATTGAAAGTGGTCTTAAAACAGTCTTAAATGTAACCTGTTGAAACTCGCAGGAACCCTGTCCATCAACATCCACCTTCAGTGAGACCATAACACCTGCCCATCATGAAGATGACGTGTCACCCACCTCTACAAGCAGCAGTATCACCACCACCACTAAAGGTTTGACCTCACAAGACCCTGCACTATGGCCAAGTGTCATAGGCCATACCCAACAATGTGGTATCAAGGGGACCAATACAGGTCAAAGATATTGTTTTCTTTGTGGTTGCCTAGTGGAGATTTAGGATTCACTAGGTGTACCCTTGCCTGCATGTAAGGGGAATTTGTAGACAAGGTGGGACGGGGCGCCGGGACATTTCGCTGGGAAATCTCCCTTATTTTCGAATCCCAATGTTGACAGCTATGTAGGGCTGTCCCCGACTAAGGATTTGGATAGTCGACTATGATTGGCCAAAATTTGCCGTTAGTCAACTATTAGTCGGAGAAAAAAAAAAAAAAGGTATAATATATATATTTTTTGTATCATTCCATTCGGGCTGTGGGGGTGCTTAATGTCTGAAGGAGTCGACTGAAGGCTTCTTGTCCTCTGAAAAAGCATGCAATTGGTCCACTGTACATCTTGATATTTGTCTAGTCTAGTGTGTTCATTAGATGGGTGAAATCCTCTTTCAGTGCCTCTGTGCCTGTTTTCGTAGGCAGTTAGCCTCTGGTATGCAAGCCATTAGCGTTAGCCACGCTTCTAGGCCTCTTTTATTTTGGAAAGAATGATAAAAAAATATATATATATATTTATTTTAATTATAATTTTTTTTTTCGACTAAGAGGTTGGCAGTCGACTACGGCTCCTTTCGACCGTTTAGTCGACTAATAGGGGTCAGCCCTACAGCTGTGTAGCACGCTCCTGCTGCATGTATTTGATCATGAATATGATGAATAAATGCCTCGTAGTTAAAGAAAGCTTGAATTTCAGACTTCTTTATTAAATTTTTTTTTTATCTCTCCCGTCCTCCCCAATCTTTTTTACTCACCAGCCACCACTGACACACACAGTGGGGGATGTCTTAAAAATATAATTTTTGCTTCACCAATAAATTTGGTCAGCAGCCGTCACTGGTCCAACGTGAGTACTATTAAATCTGCAATTCTGACGTCAGTTTCATCAATATTTTATTAACAAAATCAATCAGTGCAAACACGGTAAAGTCAAAGCAAATGCAAACACAGATATTTGATTAATGTCAAGTTCTCAAAGTCCAGTGCCATTGGTAACAGGTGTAGTGATTTAAGGTGCATTAAACTTGTCCTCATGGCAAAGTGCTGGAGAGAGAGAGAGAGAGAGAGAGACAATTGTTTAGTACTATATTTTCACACAGCTTGAGATATAGATTATATCTGTCCATAAACACTATTCACACAGCTCGAGATATAGACTATATCTGTCCATAAACACTATTCACACAGCTCGAGATATAGACTACAGTATATGTCTATAAACACTATTCACACACAATATAAATACCATACAATATAAATACCAAATATTATACAATATAAATACCATATAGAGCCGCTCTCATTGGTCTCATCATGCTTTTGCAATACATTTAATTGACAATAATATATTGACATCAAAATTCGACACATATAGGGCCTTTAATGTGACCATTGAAAATGAAGAACAAGAGAACATGAAATGAGATACGTTAGATAACGTGCCTCACTTGTTTTGCATTGGGTTGAGCTGAACTCTCTCAGAATGAGTTCTACTGAATTGAGTTGAATTGAATTTGAGTGAAATTAACTTAAAGGGGCAGTTCACCCAAAAGACCCTGTGCTATCTATCCATCCAGTCTTATTGTGGTTTCTAGAAAGAGACATTGCTGTTGAATTCTTCTTCAAATAATTTATTTGCGCTTTGGCACAAAACTCAATACTTTAGTATCCATAGGTCTGTTTAAACTGCTATAGTAGCAACCATTTCACCTCAGTCTGTAATTGTGAGAAGGTTGGTTGGTCCTCTCTGATGGAGAGGCGCAACAAACACTGGTATTTGCAAATTGTTAAGCTACCTCCTTACACTACATCATTATTGGAATGACATTTTGGAACCTATGGAACCCGTTCTAGTGACTGGCTGGTCCTTGGTCCTGAGTTTGCTCTGAACAGGATAAATCTGCATTAACACTATGATGCCCCTATAGCTCATGGAATGAACTCCAACAGCCCTTAAAGCTTGAGATTCTCCCCTCTGTTGCCGAGTTTAAAACCTTGATCTCCAACCTTTGTCAATCAAGTTGTACGTGTTTTAATTGATTGTTATCTTTACCTGTCTTATTGTTGTGGTTTTATATGCTCTGTGATTTTATATGCGGTGTGATTTGATATGCCTTGTTTGCTTAACTCTGTATGCACAACGTGACTGTAAATGAGGGAAACCGTTCAATTGATTGAACTTTTCTGTTTCTATATTGTTTTTGTATTTATTACGTGCTGTACTTCTGGTTGTCATTGTGAATGAGAGTTTGCTCTCAATGATTAATAGAATCTCAAAGATTTGAACTTTGAACCCAATGCCATTCAGCTCCATGGTATTGGATTGATGCAGTTGTTTCTATGGCAGACATCCCCAGAGCCCGACAAATCAGATAGGACTCCGGGTGAGAGGAGAAATAATATATCTTCTTGAATCTTTGCTGAAAGGCCCCTTTAAATAGGCTAATCAAACTGAATTGGAAGTGAACGGAATTTAATTGAACCAAAGTGAACTGAATTTAATTGAATCAAAGTAAATGGAAGTGAACTGAATTGAATCAAAGTGAACAGAATATTTTACTGAATTGAATCAACGTGAACTGAATTGAATTAAACTGAATCAACATAAACAGAAGTGAACTGAATTGAATCAAAGTGAACTGAATTCAATTTAACTGAATCAAAGTAAACAGAAGTGAACTGAATTGAATCAAAGTGAACTGAATTGAATCAAAGTGAACTGAATTGAATTTAACTGAGTCAAAGCAAACAGAAGTTAACCTAATTTAATCAAAGTGAACTGAATTGAATTAAACTGAATCAAAATAAATAAAAGTGAACTGAATTTAATCAAAGTGAACTGAATTTAATTAAAGTGAACTGAACTGAATCAAAGTAAATGGAAGTGAACTGAATTGAATCAAAGTGAACTGAATTGAATTGAACTGAATCAAAATAAACAGAAGTGAACTGAATTGAATCAAAGTGAACTGAATTGATCAAATTTAACTGAATTTAACTGAATCAAAGTTAACAGAAGTTAACCTAATTGAATCAAAGTTAACTGAATTTAATCAAATTTAATTGAATTTAACTGAATCAAAGTAAACGGAAGCGACCTGAATTGAATCAAAGTGAACTGAATTGAATCAAAGTGAACTGAATTGAATTGAACTGAATCAAAGTAAACGGAAGTGACCTGAATTGAATAAAAGTGAACTCAATTTAAGTGAACTGAACGGAAGTTAACTGAATTGAATCAAAGTCAACTGAATTGAATTGAACTGAATCAAAGTAAACGGAAGTGAACTGAATTTAATCAAAGTTAACTGAATATAATTGAACTGAATTTAATTGAACTGAGTCAAAGTGAACAGAAGTGAACCTAATTTAATCAAAATGAACTGAATTGAATGGTAGTGACCTTTCTCTGCGCTGTAGTGGAAGCCCGGGGGCTGGGAGATCTGGAGGCAGGCAGCCTGCTTCCTGAAATACTCCAGATCTGAGTCCCTCAGCGTCCCGTTCCTGCCTGAAGAGAGAGAGAGAGAGAGAGAGAGAGAGAGAGAGAGAGAGAGAGAGAGAGAGAGAGAGAGAGAGAGAGAGAGAGAGAGAGAGAGAGAGAGACACACACACACACCCACACCCACACACACACACACACACACACACACACACACACACACACACACACACACACAGTCACACACACACACACACACACACACACACACACACACACACACACACACACACACACACACACACACACACACACACACACACACACACACACACACACAATAATATATTAAGTGTACAATAATATATATATATATTAATTTATTTAGTGTCTGTATACATGTATCACTATACAACTCTGAACATACATCTGATAGCACTATTATGTAGTAGTATTTATATATTTTATACCCAGTATATTCACCTGTACATTGTATATTACTATTGCACGTTACTGTTACATTTGCACTCTGGTTGGATGACAAACTTATTGTTGTTGTACTGTACTTGTGCTGCATGATGACAATACATTTTAATCTGATCTAATCTAATCTAATTTAATCAATCTAATCTAATTTAATTTAATAACATCTAATCTGATTTAATTTAATTTAATTTAATTTAATTTAATTTAATTTAATTTAATTTAATCTAATCTAATCTAATCTAATTACCCTACAGAAGGACATCAGTGTAACACCAAGAGAGATATTAGTCTTACTAGGCTTCAGGCCAAGAGAGATATTAGTCTTACTAGGCTTCAGGCCAAGAGAGATATTAGTCTTACTAGGCTTCAGGTCAAGACAGATATTAGTCTTACTAGGATTCAGGTCAAGACCGATATTAGTCTTACTAGGCTTCAGGCAGAGCTACACTGTTACACTAACACTTTCCTTCCAGGCACTTTGATGACATACATACTACACACACAGGGCCGCCTCAGGGGGTGTGCGAGCAGTGCGGTCGCACAGGGCCTCGCGGGAAGGGGGGCCTCGCAAAAAAAAAAAAAAAAAATGTATTAATTTTTTTTATTATTATTTTTTATTTTATTTTAATTTTTTTGCGAGGCCCCCCTTCCCGCGAGGCCCTTTTTCATCACAGACCTAAAATCTAGTTTTGCTTATATGCTTATATATTTCACATTAGACACGTTTGTAGAATGTGTCTGACTTCCTGCCTCTGCGGCTCTGCAGACTGCAGTTTTCCGGTTTCTGCGGATTTGCTGCTCTACAGATTTTAGGATAGTGTTTCCGGCCCGTCCGCCGACCGCCGTAATACCAAATAGAAGAAGAAGACACACGAGGTAGATAATTCAGCGCTATTCAGAGGAGCGAGGCGAGTGGATGTCTTTTCAAAAGAAGGAGAAGAGAACTTGTGAGCAGATAAATCTGTTAGGCAGCAATACGCCGAAAGGTGTCCAGTCTGCCGGAAAGTACTCGAAGAAGAAGAAGAAGAAATTACACCGAAAGTCTCCTTCCAACTTTACCATTGGCGCCGCGTTGATACTGCGTTATGGTGAGTCAACCTATGATTATATTCCCGCCGTGGACCTGACCTATCTCTCTTTCTCTCTCTCTGGAGCCAAACTGGTCGACTAGCTAATATAGTACTACTAGTAGCTAACGGTGTGTGCCTGGTGAGAGCACCTGGCTGTATGTAGCCGCATAGCTTGCAGAACGCAGAAGCAAGCTATGCGGCTACATACAGCCAGGTGCCTGATTGAGCTAACTGTTAGCCAGTTAGCTGTTTAGCGTCAGCTGGGAACGTTCGTTTGATGCTATCAGTTAGCCTTGAGAATAGCAGGCCCTGGCACTCTGACTACGACATCATCTTTGACAGAAGATGTAGTCGGGCCTGCACCATGACAAGGCTCTGGCCATAGCTTATTTGTCCCGACAGCGAGAGGCCTTTCGTCAACGTGGAGACCTGTGTTGCGGCCTTTCGCCCTGCGTTCCTCGTGCAGGTAAGATTAATGAAAATGTCATGACATTACCCCACTCTTCCTTCCTTCCCCTCCCGAATGTTTTGTTAATAACGATGTTTTTTTCCAGGCAAAACATATGCTACTTCACAACATTTGGAGATACGACATGTGCTGTGTGTGAATGGTCGTTTGTGTAGCTTGGGTAGCGTTGGGCCGTTGGCCAAAGCTGTGTGTGGCCTGGTGTCACAGTCAGGGCCGCCTCAGGGGGTGTGCGAGCAGTGCGGTCGCACAGGGCCTCGCGGGAGGGGGGCCTCGCAAAAAAAAAAAAAAAAAAAAATTTAAATTTTTTTTATTATTTTTTTTTATTATTTTTAAATTTTTTTGCGAGGCCCCCCTTCCCGCGAGGCCCTTTTTCATCACAGACCTAAAATCTAGTTTTGCTTATATGCTTATATATTTCACATTAGACACGTTTGTAGAATGTGTCTGACTTGTTCCTGGGTCCTGCAGACATACTCACTATTGGAGCTCAGCTGGGGTTCTGCAGCAGCAGGCAGGTTTCAACGAAGGGAGTGGTTTTACTTACGTCATGTGTAGACAGTAGTACGCCCGCCGGCGCCGCGTGAGTCGAGATGCTTCCAGCGTGAGTCAGCTGCGTTTGACTATTTCATTTTCAGCGTGCAGCTTTTGACTATGCTTAGTCAAAGACGAAGACGAAGAAAGAGGTCGGTCATTATCATCATTATCAGTCGGTCGGTCGGTCACCAAGGAACGTTGACGAAAGGCCTCTCGCTAGCGGGACAAATGGCCGGAGCCATGATGTCGGCTATTAGCTAGCTTAGCTAAATGCTAACTAGCGTTAGCTAACCTATCCAGAGGAGCGAGGCGAGGCGAGTGGATGTCTTTTCAAAAGAAGGAGAAGATAACTTGTGAGCAGATAAATCTGTTAGGCAGCAATACGCCGAAAGGTGTCCAGTCTGCCGGAAAGTACTCGAAGAAGAAGAAGAAGAAATTACACCGTGGGGCCAAGAAAGTCTCCTTCCACGTTGATACTGCGTTATGGTGAGTGACCGTGAGTCAACCTATGATTATATACCCGCCGTGGATCTGACATCTCTCTTTCTCTCTCTCTCTGGAGCCAAACTGGTCGACTAGCTAATACTACTAGTAGCTAACGCTAACGGTGTGTGCCTGGTGGTGAGAGCACCTGGCTGTATGCATGTATACCATGACAAGGCAGCGAGAGGCCTTTCGTCAACGTGGAGACCTGTGTTGCGGCCTTTCGCCCTGCGCCCTCGTGCAGGTAACTAAGATTAATGAAAATGTCATGACATTACCCCACTCTTCCTTCCTTCCCCTCCCGAATGTTTTGTTAATAACGATGTTTTTTTCCAGGCAAAACATATGCTACTTCACAACATTTGGAGATACGACATGTGCTGTGTGTGAATGGTGTAGCTTGTGTAGCTTGTGTAGCTTGGGTAGCGTTGGGCCATTGGCCAAAGCTGTGTGTGGCCTGGTGTCTCACAGTACCTGGCTAGCCTATTTAGCTGATGTCGGCCATTGGCTCCTTGCTTTGGTTTCTCTGGTATACCCTGCTCTTCTTGTTGGATTTAAGGGCTCGCGTTGAATCTCGCACAGGGCCTCGCATTTCTCCCAGGCGGCCCTGCACACACATGCAGTGATGGGAATAACAGCGTTACACCGGTTCCTGACAGGGAGCGAGCGAGCGAACTGGAGACGAAATCGCGCGCGACACTGTCCTGATATGAGGCGGCGCGTGTCCTAATGTGTCTGTGTCTGTGTGTGTGTTACCTGGAAGCACACGTGGGGGGGGCCTGCGATTCTTGACCAATAAAAAGTGTTTAGGGGCGGGACTCGGCCGCGTATTCGCTCAACTAGAGACACAGCGAGCGAATATCTGAGGGGTGGACGACATCGCTGCTCAGTTCGCTGTCGCTCGCGGCAGGTCAGGATAGTCTGATTGAAACGAATACATTTTAATCATTTTCGCAATCACGCTCGCTCGCGTCGCTCCCTGTCAGGAAGGGGTGTTATAAGTAATGGCGTTAATAACAACGTTAGCTTTTTCAGTAACAAGTAATCTAACGGATTACTCTTCCAATCTTAATAACGCCGTTACCGCTACTGCCAAAAAATGCGGCGAGTTACTGTCTATGATTGAAGCTGTTTTTTTTATCAGACAGATCTCAGCGCCGAGAAGCAATACTGTTCTTCTCAGCCAACCTCAGCGCGATTGGCTGCGGTTGAGTAAAATGTCATGGTAAGCCAATCAGAGGTAGAGGTGGGCGGGTGCAGCGACAACACAAGCGAGTTCATTCAACGTGAGACTGTGGGTCCGTGTACGTTTTGATAGTTGGAGCCCAAATAATCCAACGAACAACACAAGCGAGCAGTCAATGACAGACCGCGGGTCCATGAGCGTTTAGTTGTGTTGCAGCGCAGGGCACTGCAGTAGTGGAGGCTCTACTCTGCTGACATAGTGCTGCACTTCCTGGTTTAATAGCACAGTCTTCAGGTGCTCAGAGATATATATATATATCTGTATGTCATGCATGTCTTAAATGTCATGATTAGATTTGTTTAGATGATTAGATTAGATTCTTATATCTGTATGTTGTGTACAGTATGTCATAAATGTCATGAATTGAAAATGGGGGACCCTGATGTAAACAAGACGAAAGTCTTTCTCTGGTCTGCATCCCCTTTGTGTGTATTGAGCTGTACTGTACTGTACCCATTCTGCAATCTGTTAATTAAAATGTTCAATCAATCAGTATATATTTGTTATTTATTTTTGGTATAGTGCTTAACAAGCATAATTTAATGTTGCCCAGTTGTGGCCTGTTGAGGGGCAATACATATCAAAAGTTCCAAAACATCTATTGTGTTTGTATTTGTATGATCCACTATATAAACATAGTAATTATAATATCTACATATACATGGCATTTAATTGGAGGCTACTAAGGCTAGTCTCACTTTGTCCCACAGCAACATTAAAATAGTTTAGATTTGTGTGTTTATGTAAAAAAATTACTTGAAAGTAACGCAATAGTTACTTTCTGAAGTAACTAGTTACTTTTATCATTTGTAACTGAGTAAGTAATTTAGTTACTTTTGGAAGAAATAACTAGTAACTGTAACTAGTTACTTTTTAAAAGTAACTTGCCCAACACTGCACACACACGCACACACACACACACACACACACACACACACACACACACACACACACACACACACACACACACACACACACACACAAACACACACACACACACACACACACACACACACACACACACACACACACACACACACACACACACACACACACACACACACACACACACACAGTGACCTACCTATGATGTAGAGGGTCTGGCCCATCCTCTCTATCTCAGCCTTGGTGATGTTGAATCTCAAGACGGCACAGTCAGGGCAGGGTGTTGTCAGCATCTCCATGGTGGCCTCGCCCCCCGGATCTGAGGAGAGCAAGCAGGTCGTTTGAGCCGCGAGCAACTAGCTTGCTCTGTTGGTTGGTTGTAGGCAGTGTGCGAACCGTCTTTGGGTGAGCCAAATAATTTTTGGAGGGGGGGGGGGGGGGGGACTCCTCAGGGAGGAGTCGGACTGTTGGAGGATACTGTGATCGCAGATGTTACTGTAGCCTGTAGCCTGTAGGCCTTGTGTATGTATGTATGTGACAAATAAACCTCTTGAATCCTGTCATATATTCAATCAGTTTCAGTAACTACAGAACACATAATACTAGACAACTCACTTGTGGAGGTCCGGCCGTCTGGACGGTCTGGGCTTCCACAGCACATTCCATGATAAAAAAAAGTATCCATTTAGTTAGATAGATGATAGATCATCATCCAACACTGTCTACAGTATCCTATCCTGTGTTCTGATACGACCGCAGGCGCCGGCACAGTCACCGGGCGTTGTCAATAATAGTCCCCACCGGAGCAGCACCAGCAGCAGGTGTAATTGTAACGGCGTCGCCTGTAGATGATCCCGCCTCCTGCTGCTCTGTCAAGTCGATTGACTGCTTCACTGTCTTCGTGAAACCAAAATTGGTTAGGCTTACTTGTTGCATTTTTCGTTTAGACATTATCCATTCCTGAGTGCTATAAAATGCTTTTTTTTTTTATTGAAGCAAACATTCTTATTTAATTAATTTTAATATTTAGAGGCAGCCTAATTTTCATAGCCTAATTGATCAAAAAGATGCACATGCTACTGTTTCTGTTTGTTAATTAAAGCCGGTTGATAGGCCAATGCAATGCTGTTATTATAGGCTATGATGGTGAATGGTGTCATTTTGATTTATTGCCGGTCAGCTGGAAATTTTTTTAAAATATTATATACTTTTTTTTGGGGGAGGGGGGGGGGGGGGGGGGTGGCGAATATTCGAATATTCGATATTATGAAACACAAATTTTCGAATAGCACTTTTGCTAGAAAGTCCCATCCCTATAGTTGGTTGGTCCAGTGATCAGTACTATAGACCTCCTTCAGTTCTGATCAGTGATCAGTACCTAGACCACTGGGACATCAAAGAGTTACTCATCAATAGTGTCCCTGTATCATCTGTATACTGCAGTATTCTGAATAATAATATGTTGAAAAAGCATATCACCATTAAGGCTTGTGAAAAAGGCGGTGGAATCTCTATAATGGATACATCTAGATACAGTGAAAAAATCAAAGAGATGTTAACTGACACCAAATATTATAAGAGAATTTTACTGAATCCCAGGAATAACTACAACCTAGAATTGAAACAGATAATCAAAAGAGCTGAAGAAAATAAATGGGTCACTGCAAAAGAAGCAAAATTCCTGGTGGATGAGTTCCCTATCACACCTGTCATCTATAGCCAAGGTGCACAAATGTCCAAACGACCCTCCACTCCGACCAATAATCTCGGGGGGGGGGGGGGGGGGTCCCTCACAGAGAATGCCTCCAAGTTTGTAGACTATCACATCCAACCACTGGTTTGGAAACGTCCCTCGTATATAAAAGATACCTCTGACTTTCTATCTAAACTAGATTTAGTCAGAAATATTGGTGACAGTGATATTCTTGTAACCCTAGACGTTACTTCGCTATATTCCAACATTAACCACAACCTTGGTCTAGAAGCTTTGAACCATTTCCTAAGTAAACACCCAGACCAAACACCTCCACATGAATTTATCATGGAACTGATGAAATTTACACTGAATAGAAATGTATTTATGTTTGAAAATACCTATTACCAACAGGAATATGGGTCTGCTATGGGATCCCCATCCGCATGCGCCTATGCGTGTTTATTTATGGGTAAGTTCGAGGAGGACTTCATTTACAACAATGCGTTGTATGGACCCTATATCAAATACTTTGTTCGATTTATCGATGATATTTTCGAGACAGAGATAGAGCTGTCATCCTTTTTGTCTTATTTGAACTCTTGTGTAGAATCCATCACTTTTAGTATGGAAAAGAGCAGAGAATCCATTCACTTCCTAGATGTAAAACTAACTAAAATGAATAACCTAATTGCCACAACCATCTACAGAAAACCAACGGATAAAAACAATCTCCTACAGTTTTCTAGTCACCACCCGGTGCCTTTAAAGAAAAGCCTGCCTGTAAGTCAACTATACAGACTTAAACGTATCTGTAGCTCTCAGGAGGAGTTCCACTCCGAAAGTGAAAATATGTTGGGACGATTTGATGAAAAGGGCTACCCAAAGCAGTGTCTCAACTCTGCCATGGCCACTGTAAACCAAATTGAAAGAAAAGAACTATTCCGGAAGAAAGAAAGAAAGAAACAGAACACCAGGCACCATTAATTATGTCCTTACTTTATTTAGTTACGTTATCAAGTCCACAGTCATGAAACACTGGCACATTCTATCATCGGATAGAACTTTAAATGATCGCTTCCAACACCCTCCATGCTTTACACATAAAAGGGCTACAAACCTGAAGGACTGCCTTGTTAGAGCGGACTCGTATTCAAAGCCAGAGCCTTTTATCCATGGAAGCTTCCCATGTAGATCATGCACATCTTGCAGCCACATGATCAAAACAAACACATTCCACGACTCCCACACCGGGAAGAATTACAAGATCAGATCGCTAATAACATGCAATTCCACACACATAATATATCTATTATTCTGCCCATGTAAAAAATACTATATTGGACAGACATCCCGCAAATAAAAAATCAGATTGAACAAACACAGAAGCAATATAAAGCGGACTGACATTAATTCCCCTGTGGCACGACATTTTAACGAAATGGATCATAAAATTAATGACCTCAAGTGCATAGGTCTAGAGATGGTTTTTCTTAATAGAAGGGGTGGCAACCATGAACAACTTCTTTTGCAACGGGAATGTATATGTATGTATGTATATATAGGAACTTCTACTCATGTACAATAGAGAGCATCCTGACTGGCAACATCACCTCCTGGTTTGGGAATAGCACTGCACAAGACCGTAGCAGACTACAAAGAGTGACAGGTTCAGCCGAACGCACAATTGGAGGGGGGCTTCCCACCCTTCAGAACATTTACAACAAGCGGTGCAGGGGGAAGGCTAAGAGAATCATCAAGGACTCCAGCCACCCGAACAACTGCCTCTTTGAACTGCTGCGGTCAGGCAAGCGATACCGGAGTCTTAAGGCGAGCACAGAAAGACTCAGAAGAAGCTTCTATCCCCAGGCCATCAGGCTGCTCAACGAACAATAAACACTATGCAACAACCATCAAATGCACACAGCACACACACCCACACGCACACTTAAACAAACAACACACTGCAGCACCCACTCTCCACACTTTAGATCACACAAACACACTTTATATTTATTGATAAAGGATTTGCACTACAACTCGTACACCTACTGTAAATTGTACCTAAATTGTACCTCATCCCATTTCTGCTTTGCACTATATAGTATTGTATATTAGTACACTGCATAGTATATTGTATATTATATGGTAACTCAGTTACGTCTATTCTGCATCGAACATTGTACATATGTCTATACTGAACACTGTGACCTCATTTTTTACTTCTAATTTACATGCTATACTATGTTATTTTATTTCATACTTATCTTGTCTTGCACAGTCTCTGGAGCGTAACAGTAAGAAGCATTTTGTATAAAAGTATTCTGTACTTCTGTATGACAACTATTAAAGAAACTTGAAACTTGAAACTTGAGAAACTATATGGATTCATCGGCTCAAATCTATATCCAGTTGGGATGAATGAAGAGTTCAATTTGACTCGATTCCTTTAGCTATCATAAGTTATCTACTGTATAAACAAAAACTAGTACACTGACTAATGAACGGTCTAACAACCCCAATGTACTGTCTTTTTTATTCCATACAGGTCTGAAAATATTGTATTGTAATATGTATAAATTTGTTGTTTTCATACATAGCCATCATACGCATTTATGTGATATTGTGATATCTACCTGTCAATCCAGCCCTGCTACTAATCATGATGTCAACCTAGCCTGTTGACTGATTGCCGATTGTTCCCACCTGTTGTCAAATACAGCCTATTTAAGTTGTGTTTGTCACATTTGTCATTTGCACACTGATGAAGGCCGGGTGGCTGAAAACGTTTTGTGCGCTATAACAACTTGAAAATAAAAACAACGATATTCCGAGTGCGGTCCCTACCTCCTTTTTTGCAACTTAATTAATGTTGGACTACACACCTGTCTGAGCGCAGTGGTTACCCCCTTTTTCTACTGAAAAAGCAAGATAACCTTTACAATGACCCAGTGACTATGAGAAACTGGAATATGATCATTTTATGTATGAATTACCTTGTTAGTTATTACTTTTTATATTGCAACTCTATATGAAATATGGTGTATAAATAAAACCTGATTGATTGGTTGGTTGATTGTCTGTTTGTTTAATTGATTGAAAACTCCACCTAGAGGTGATACTACTTACGTTTAATATCAATGACGTCATCAGAGAAGATCAAACTGTAAGACGTAAGATTCAGACAGGATCCATTTCTGGGAGAAGAGAGAGGATGTCAGCAGGTAACAAATGGTTCCGTTGTGTCTGTTGTTTTCCTGAAACGTTTTCACATTGATACTTAATAAAGGCCCAATCCGTGATTATTTTGACCATATCAGTGTAAATCTATATTCTGATTTACAATGAATTAGAAAAGTGTATTTTCTACAGATTGTTGTCTAGTGTTAGTCCTTGTTGTCTAGTGTTAGTCCTTGTATCAAGAGCTCAGTCATATGTACCTGTTGTCTAGTGTTAGTTCTTGTATCAAGAGCTCAGTCATATGTACCTGTTGTCTAGTGTTAGTCCTTGTATCAAGAGCTCAGTCATATGTACCTGTTGTCTAGTGTTAGTCCTTGTATCAAGAGCTCAGTCATATGTACCTGTTGTCTAGTGCAGTGTTAGTCCTTGTATCAAGAGCTCAGTCATATGTACCTGTTGTCTAGTATTAGTCCTTGTATCACTTTTGGATCACTGATTGGGCCTTTAAGTTCTCTTTAGCTAACTGTTTTTCTGTTTTGTTTGACCTGATAAACCTCCGCAAAATCATTATCACCAGCCCAGAGACTGTGCTGAACAGAGTGGCGAGCTGTATTTTTTTTGCCTTGAATAACTGTATGGATTCACACACTTCACTTACATGCTGACCTCGTCTCCTCCGTGGAGAACGTTGCTCTCCGAAGATCCATTGATCTGCATCCAGAAGCTGTCCATAGACTTCAACACGGAGGTGAATTTGGGATGATCAGCATAACCCTCGATACCGATCCACCTGCCGAGAAGCTGCGGAGAGACACCTTTTAACTGACAGACTCACAACATCTACAACAGCTCTCTGAACCACCATTCAGTCTGTACCAATAATAATAATTCAGTCTGTATGAATAATAATAATTCAGTCTGTACGAATAATAATAATTCAGTCTGTACAAATAATAATAATTCAGTCTGTACCAATAATAATAATTCAGTCTGTACGAATAATAATAATTCAGTCGGTACAAATAATAATAATAATTCAGTCTGTACAAATAATAATAATTCAGTCTGTACGAATAATAATAATTCAGTCTGTACGAATAATAATAATTCAGTCTGTATGACTGTATGAATTATAATAATTCAGTCTGTATGAATAATAATAATTCAGTCTGTACGAATAATAATAATTCAGTCTCTACGAATAATATTAATTCAGTCTGTACGAATAATAATAATTCAGTCTGTACAAATAATAATAATTCAATCTGTACAAATAATAATAATTCAGTCTTTATGAATAATAATAATTCAGTCTGTACGAATAATAATAATTCAGTCTGTACAGATAATGTGCTGTATCCGGACGACTCAGCAGTCCACTCCTGACTTATACAGTCAAATGTAATGTGATTACAGCACCACACCTGTTATATACAGTAAAATTTAATGTGATTACAGCACCACCCCTGTTATATACAGTCAAATGTAATGTGATTACAGCACCACCCCTGTTATATACAGTCAAATGTAATGTGAGTACAGCACCACAGGGAAATCCTGAGGGAAATTCACCACTACAGATCACTCACAATAAACATTTAGGTAGTCAAAATAAATAAAAGCATCAGCTGAATGACTACATGTAAATGTAAAATGATTGTGATTACAGTACCATCAACACTGGTAATCAGTAATAGATTACTGTTTTAAAGTAACATCCTCAATCATATACCTGGTAATAACCTGGTAATAACCTAGTAATAACTGTAGTTTACCATATTTTTTTTGTCCGTAGGTAGAGGTTTGACCAGCCGGTCACATTCTTCGGGGGTGGGAGCCGATGCAGTCAGACACAGTCCAGCAAGGAGGAGAGAAACACTGTACCACAAACACATGTTGGACACAGATACTATCTATACGCTTCACTGTTTTAAACACAGAGAGAGGAACGTTAACTGAGATCACAGCCAAACTTCACTGCCTCACTAAAACCAGAGAGGAGATTAAGCTGGTTGGAAAGAAAGGCCCTCCACTGTTTATAAAGGCCTGTGGCTGGTTATTACACAACAATGGTTTGAGCATTTTGAGTGAAAACCGTTTTCCTCTGGGATTTCCCCCAATTTCACAATTTAGGCAACTCTGTGGTTTCCCAAATTAGGAATGACCACTAGCGGTAACATTACTTGCGATGTCAAAACTTTGTGATTTGTGTATCAATCATTAACTGACAGGTCACACACACACATTCTTAGGACAGCCACACTGGGCACAAACCAGGGATACATCCATTTTTAAGTAACTATCTGTTGAATTAGTTCCTAGACATAAGGCAATGAATTAAAACCTTGATATAGAAACACATGATCTAGTGTAGTGTTTAATTACTCTTTAAGAAATGCATCATTAAGATACAGGAATATAAGATATCTTTACTTCAAAATAAAGTTGGCATCAATGATCCACCTCGCTTGAAATTGCAACATATTTCCCCATTGCCCATTTCTAAATCGTCTAGTTTAAAACAAATAAAGCATGAACATTTGCATGGTGTACCTTTCTGTGCGTATTCATCCACAATCTATAGCTCAACATGAAAATATTCACAATTAATTGTAAAATAATTACGTACAATTTTATTTCAACCAATACCAACCAAAACAATAATGTTAGTGATAGAAGGGAACTCATTTTGTGCAAAAATGGAAAGCTTGCCAATGTTCATGAGGCAGAATTGTTACAATAGCCGATAATCCATTTCCCCAATGATAAATCCCTATACGGGTGGACCTTGCGGGCGGTCCAAAGTGACGTCAGACTACACCTCCCTATATATGTACATATCCCTTACCTACTCTTACTAGTTACTATAACTATATCTGTACATATCCCTTACATAAATCAAATCAAATCAAATTTATTTATAAGGCCCGACAACACACGTTAATGTCCCCATGGGCCATACAGGTCTTCTTTAAATAAGTCAAGAAGAAAGCATAACAATAAGTCAAGAACAGAACAAGAACACCATAAGGTCCAAACATTTTTAGATGAATGCAAAAAATTAAAATTAAAAATTAAAGAATGCAAGCACTCCCAGACATACCCCACGCGAAGGTAAGGAAAAACTCACTAAAACCTAACAATAGGGAAAAAAGCTCCACAGGCAGTGTGGAGGAGAGAAACCTTAGAAGGGCCATTCAAGGGGGGATCTCCCTTCTTAGATGTTGGTGATAGTAGTGTTACTAGTTACTCTATCTATTATCTGTACATATCCCTTACTCTTACTAGTTACTATATCTATATCTGTACATATCCCTTACTCTTACTAGTTACTATATCTATATCTGTACATATATATTACCTAGTCTTAATAGTTACTATAACTATATCTGTACATATCTGTTATGACGGAGACAGGTAGGTTCCAGTTGTGGAGTAATAAGTAGAGGCAGAGAAGGTTGTTTACTCGTTAACGGTGGTTCTCTTTATTGTAGAACGGTACACCTAGAGTAATAGCAACAGATAGTACACTGACGCAGGGCATCTAGGAGAGAAGATAATAATGATAACAAATAATGACAGCAATGTCCAGTGTCTGCAGTACCGCCATGTACTCTGCAGGAGAATGAGAAGATCCGACAACTGGAAGTAGAGAGACAGGGGTTTAAGTACGACCACATTCCTGACATACCAAGCGTTCCAACGTGACAACCAATCAGGAGACCCAAACAATAAGTGACAAGTGACAGGGAGATAAGTGACAGAGAAGCCCAGTGACAGGTGTCAGAATGATGCCCAGTGACAGGTGTCAGAATGATGGGTGGTTCTCAGAGAACCCAAGCGTTACACATATCCCTTACCTACTCTTACTAGTTACTCTATCTATTATCTGTAAATATCCCTTACCTATAGGATACAGGATGAGATACAAGACAATAGCTCAGGGCCGTATGCCCCGTGGGGGCAGGAGAAGTCACTCAGAGGGTTCAGCACTGCAGGCCAGACAGAAGACGGTTCTCCTATGAAAGCAGACAAGGGAGCAAATAGACATCCTAACTAAACTAGACAGATTAATCTAAGGGTCAGTCCCCGACCAGGTGAGATCAGGGTAGGTTGAAGGAGAGAGAGAAAAGATGGGTCTTAGGCAGGGATTTAAAAGCTTCGACAGAGCAGGCGCCCCTGACGACGGCAGGTAATTTGTTCCACAGGTAGGGAGCGCGGTAGACAAAGGCTCTGTGGCCGGCGGATTTCTTTTTAACCCTAGGAATCGATAGAAGCCCCGCATTTTGTGAGCGCAGAGCACGAGCGGGCGAGTATCGAGAGATGAGATCGGAAAGATAGAGCGGTGCGAGCTCATTTAAAATGTTGTAGGTGAGGAGTAGCACTTTAAAGTCAGATCGGGCTTGAATAGGAAGCCAGTGTAGGGTGGACAAAACTGGTGTGATGTGATCAAATTTTCTAGTTTTAGTTAGTATCCGTGCAGCCGCATTCTGCACGAGTTGAAGATTTTTGATGCTTGAATTAGGTAGGCCTGAAAAAAGTGCATTACAGTAGTCTAGACGTGATGAGACAAAAGCATGAATTAGGGTTTCAGCATCAGCCAGAGTTAAAATCTCTCTCTTCTCCTCCTCTCTCTTCTCCTCCGCTCTCTTCTCCTCTCTCTCTCTCTTCTCCTCTCTATCTCTCTTCTCCTCCTCTCTCTCTTCTCCTCCTCACTCTTCTCCTCACTCTCTTCTCCTCCTCACTGTCTTCTCCTCCTCTCTCTCTCCTCCTCTCTCTTCTCCTCCTCACTCTCTCACGCACAGCATTGATTCACAGACGTCATTAATTAACAACTGAGGCTATCACCTCAGTTCACTGTGTGTGTGTGTGTGTGAGAGAGAGAGAGAGAGAGAGAGAGAGAGAGAGAGAGAGAGAGAGAGAGAGAGAGAGAGAGAGAGAGAGAGAGAGAGAGAGAGAGAGTGTGAATGTCTGTGTCTGTCAATATTTCACACCCACAGAGGTTGAGCCAAGGAGAGAGTGGGAGTTCCATTTAAACCCATCCTGCAATAAAACACACACACACACACACACGCTCACACGCACGCACGCACAGTTTTGGTGATAACTGCTTAGCTTGCGTGCTAGCTGGGTGAGCTAACTGTTAGCCAGTTAGCTGTTAGCTGCGGCGCTGGCTCGTTATGTTCACTAGGCCAGGAGCGTTAGCTTGTTGCTACCAGTCGGCCTTAGTTGGCTGTTAGCTTATGCTACACCGTTGAACATTAGCCGTGAGGATAACAGGCCATAACACTCTGACTACGACATCATCTTTGACAGAGGATGTTAGTCGGCCCTACACCGTGCTGCCCCGCCAGCGAGGACTTCGTCAACATGGAGAGACCAGTGGTTGCAGTCCTCTCAGCCTGCGCTCATGGTGTAGATAAGAGTCCTTCTGGACGCTTAACGCCTCTTCCTTCCTTCCCTTCTAAATGTTTTGTAATAACGATGTTTTTTTCCAAAATGTATGTTGCTGCACTACATTGGGGATACGACATGTGTTGTGTGTGAATTGTCTTGTCGCTGGTATACAGTAGTTTCTCTCTACCTAGAAAATCGGCGTTGTTTTTTACGTGAGTAAAAATTAACTGGTTTGGTTGTGATGAGAACTTGTGTGTTCATGTAACGTTAGTTAACGTGGTTGAGCTCACAACTAGTTGGGTTAATAACCCTGCAAAGCTATGTTTAGTGACATATGATCGAGGGGTGAGTCCTTCTCTCAGCCTGTGACGACAATAAATAAAGGGTAAGGTGGGGAGGGGTGATTCCCCCCCGGTTTCCCTGGGGCTTCCCCCCCTCCTCTCAAACATGTTTTGTTTACAATATATTGTTTCACTATGTTTGTGGGGATACGGTGTAATCCCTCAGCTTCTGCTGGGGTTGTGCTCCTGCTTGGGAAAACGATTTTTCCTAGGAAAGGATTGTTTTGGTCGCTATCATGTGGACTTACTGTAGCAAGGCCTGTGGGCCTGTACTTAATCGAGGACTTGTGTCTTCTCTCGTTATGAAAAATGGCGTTCCTCTTACGGTAGTGAGAGTGTACTTTTGCCTTTTTTGTTGTGATGGAGGGTTGTGTGTGTCGTCAGGGGCGTAGCTGGGGGGGGGGGGGGGGGGGGCTGGTAGCTTAGGATGATTCCAAGGGCCCAGCACTGGGGGGGGGGGGGGGGCCCAAAAAAAAGATTTTATTTTTATTTTTTTTTTTACTCAGGTGTATTATTGATGCTCTCATTGATACTATGTTTGTTTCTGAAGTGTGTGTGTGTGTGTGTGTGTGTGTGTGTGTGTGTGTGTGTGTGTGTGTGTGTGTGTGATATATATAGAGAGAGGGGGGGCTTTGGTAGACTATTGCATTGGTCCATTCATTGAAGATGAACGCAATGCGACATCCTTTACTAGGCTCACCCACCAACAGTGCAGGTGCTGAACTGCTGATCCGAATGTATAGGTAAAAACCATATTATGCGTTTTCATCAATAAAAAAATGTCAAAAAAAATTCTCTCGCGCGCTGACTGGCGCGCTCACATTCACTGGGGGCCTACAAATACATTCTTTCATGGGGCCCAGAATCTGGAGCTACATCCCTGTGTGTCGTTAAGATCCACAACTGGGTTAGGTGTTGGCCTACAGAAGTCACATGTGTAAGCTCTGGTACCGGGGCTCTTAAAGGGGCCCTCTCTGGGTCTGTGTTTTTCTTTGTAAAATTCAGATGGCAGGTTTCGCACATGAGTCTATGTGAAGCTGTTAAATGCTTCAGGTAGCATTCTATGACTGGTGTCATGGCTCTACTTTGTCATTACATCGTATCAGGGGTGAGGGGTCATAAAGGGGTGAACTGGTAAAGCCTTCCTCCCCTTTTTCTGATTGGTCAGGGGTTAAAACCCCCTGTCCTTCGGGCTTCCTGTCACGTTGCTGGATCAGCGCGTTACAGGGTAGGGGGGGGGGGGGGTTTCGTGGTCCCACGCCATATTGGGCGGTGGACCACGGAAATTCCCCCGCCATAGAGTACGTCACTGGGCGCGTTTCTATTGGTAAGACTTCCATGGGTTCAGGCTCCATGTTATGGACCTCTGTTACAGGGAGTTTCAGAGCCTCCTCCTCAGGGAGTTCAGAGCCTCATCCTCAGGGAGTTTCAGAGCCTCCTGTGAGTTCAGACCCTCCCTCCCAGTGAGGGAGCCTCCTCAGAGTTTCAGAGCCTCCTCCTCAGATTGTCAAGGTGAGTAGAACTTAAAAAGAAGTTCTGCTCTGTTGTATGTGTATTGAGCTTGGTGGGTGATGCAACGCAGTAGAGACGTTTGTTCTTCTGCTCTGCTCCCTACTGGTAGTGTGTGTATTGGGTCAGAGCCTCCTCCTCAGGGTGTTTCAGAGTCTTCTCATCAGGGAGTTCAGAGCCTCCTCGGTGAGTTCAGAGTCTCCCTCTCAGTGAGGGAGCCTCCTCAGAGTTTTAAGAGCCTCCTCCTCGGATAGTCCTAATCCAATTGTTACATAGCTCAATGTTGCAATATGTCTTTTCAAGCTATTGCTCTGGGGGATGTTAACAGAATAGATCAAAGCATAGGTAGAGGGGTCTCATGCCCTTGGGGTGGGCCACCGAGCGCGGTACGAAGGGGACCGTCTGGGTGGCGCCCTCTATAATGTTTTGGATCGCCACGGGTACCTACCCCCCTCCTAGTGTTGGGGATGTCGGCGTGATTAGGGCACGGGACTGATTCTGGTCACGCCGGTCAAGGTCAGTTAACCCGTTGTCCGCCGGGGAAGCAGATCTGCTGTTCTGGTACCCTGAGGGACTTGTGCTTTTTTCGGGGGGAAAATGCCGGGTCGGTCCGGGTGTTACAGGGTTTGACGTTATGGAGATGTTCGTGGTTGTGTTACTACGTATTACCCCGGCCCTCACTGTTGCTTGGTCCATGTTGTGTTGTACCTTGTGCTGCGCTAAGGGGGCCTGGTCCTTCTCCATTCTTTTCGCCCCTCTCTTCTCCTGCTTAAGCATGACTGGGAGGGGGCTGTTGTAGTGGTTCATTTGGAACTCCTCTTGCATCCCTGTGTACGTCCCTGTCCGCCGGGCCCGGGCCGAAATTGTTTTCGTCGACCCGTAGGCCTGGGATAACCCCTTTTTGAAAACTGAAACACTTGTACTGCGGTATAGCCAGTGTATACCCGCAGTTGTGTTTTGGAGTTTTTTTCTTGAGGGGTTATAGGAACAACCACCTCATGTTTGAACCAAGGGGGTGGTTGGTTCCCTGGTGTGTTGGAGCGGAGTCAACTCTCGGTGTAGGCCGCTTGAGTGTGCCCCCGCACGTTTCATGACGTCTGCCAATCGTGTCGGCCTTCTCTGCCTCGACCCATCTAGAGAGTCGGGAGGGTTTTGTGGAGGCTGTGACATGGTGCACAACAATGCCAGCATACGCCCCTTCCGCCGGGGTGCTGTTCAGCAGACCCCTTTGGCGCCTGTCTAGTCCGCAGTGCTCCAGGCTCAGGTCAAGTGCCTGTTGCCTGGATTGAGGGATCGACCTCTTCTGGGGGTCGTCACCCCGGTGCGCTGCCTGCTCCCGCTGTGGGTGTAGCCTCTTGAGTGCTTCGAGCTTACAGCCATGCCAACCTGAACACGTTCGATTTCGGGGGCTGTATAGGTTCAGGCCTGGGTTGTACTTGGATGGGTGACTGCCTGAGTATACCAGGTTCAGTGAGCTAGGCGGCGTGCTATGGGGGGAAGGGCCTGCTCTTGGATGGGCCCTGTCCAAATACGCTGGCGATGTGGGGGGCGGTGTCACTAGTGACCGCCTGGTAAGGTCTCGATGCTGTGGCGTCATTGGCCTCTCCAGGCCCCCTTTTTCCGGGGAGGCCAGTCCCTTCTGGGTCTGGGTCCTCCTTCGCGCTCCGCTGCTACGGCCTTGCCACGGGGTTGGATTTCTCTTGACCCCGTGATATTAGGGGTGGTAACGGGGGTTTGTTCCTTCCGTTCGTTCCCTAATGGCATGCGGGTTGTGCGTTGTGTAGTCGTGGGTACGCCCCACGGTCTGCTCACCCTGTGCGTTGAGTTGCTTGAAGCTCCTCTTTGCACAGTCGGATCCGACTCCCTCCCGTCCTCCGCTAGGGGGGTTCGGGGGGGCTCGGGTCCTCCCCGGTTCTGATGGTTGTGGGGGGCCTCAGCGGGTACATTTGACGAGCTCAGCTCCTGAGTTGCCACTATGACGCTGAGCAGAGCTATACAAAATATAACGTACGGTTATGTATATAACCATAGTTATATTAATATAGTGACGCTCAGCGTCAGGACTCACTGAGGACCCCTTGATCTTGCCTTGTGGTGAAAGATTGGGAAGGAGATGATGGTATGGCCATGGCCACACCCCTGCTTATGTAGGTAGCGGATGGGGGTGTGGCCAGACAGATGATGGTATGTAAAGGTACATTGTGAGAGTTTATTCAGTGCAAGTACTGAAGTGAAGAGTATTGCCACTATGACGCCGAGCGTCACTATACTCATATAACTATGGTTATATACATAACCGTACGTTAACCTTTCACTACCACAGTACAGAAGGTTAACCCTTTCACTACCACACTACAGCCGGTTAACCTTTCACTCAGTGGCGGCTCTGCCACTAGGGGCGCACGGGCGCCGCCCCACCTGCTGTTAAATCAGAGAAGAAGAAAATAAAACTTTTTAGTTTTTTGTTTTATAGCCCTATAAATAATATAAACATGTTTAAAATGAATAATATTTACTCATTTTAAGTATGTTTGTATTTCCAATGCACAATATAACGTTATTATCTAAAATAAAAAACACTCGTTTTCCTGAGCAGGAAGTGTTTTTTTTTTATTTTTTTATGTTTTCGTATTTCTCGGCCCAGGCTAGACGCGATAGCGCTCTGAGTGCGCGTCACAGTTTGATCGCTGTATCCGTCACAGCCAATCAGTGCATAACGTGTTGTGCGTTGAAATATGACTATTATGTTGGAATCCGGGCGCGATTTGAAGCGGTCTAGCCAGTAGCGTCAAGAATTTCTGTAGCCGCATTTTGCGGAGACGCTCTCTGATTGGCCGACGCCAGTATTTTTTTCCGTAGCAGAATTTCACAGAGACGATCTCTGATTGGCCGAATCCAATTTCTAATGTTCCAATTCTAGCTTATTCCTAGGTTGGTGATGCAGGCAGCTGTTTGTCTTAGAGCGTGCCGTGACTGCAAGTTCTTTAGACTGTTAAGCTTAGGCACTCTTTCAAAGTTGGCTAAGGTTAGAGTTTGTCTTAGAGCATGGCGATAGAACGCCAGGTAGTTTGCAGTCTGTTCGAGCGGAAATGGACAAAGGAATGAAGTACTTGTGTTGTGGTGCTGCTAACTGCTAACAAGCTAACACTTGGCTAACAAGCTATATGGCGGATGCAGTCTGGACACAGTGGACAGTGGTCTGGAATACATCAACAGTGGATTATACACTACTTTATCAAGGCAAGCCCTCCTGCCCTGGACGTGTCAACTAAACAGTGAGTCTCTCTCTCTCTCTCGCTTTTGGATTGAAAATACGTGGATTATGGCTTGTTCAATATCGTCTATGTTTGAATGAATGAATGAATGAGAACTTTATTAACAGATTGCAGAATGGGTACAATACAGTACGGCTCAATACACACAATTGTTAAGGGGATGCAGACCAGAGAAAGACGTTTGTCTTGTTTACATCAGGGTCCCAGATTTTCGATTCATATCGATAGTTTAATAGCTAGCCTTGGCTCGTTTAACAATATGCAAAATATGTGTACAGCCCTGTACTCATACTGAAGTTATTCTTGGTATATAATAGGTCTGATTGTGTAACGAATCGATTCCACGTCGCGCTGTGTGTGAGAGAGAGGAGAGAGGGAGAGATCTGCGTGTGTTTGGAGATGGAGCGAGTTTTGTTTCTAACTTTTCTATTTATATATTGTGTTTCAAGTTGTGAATTAGACTATACTTTATTTGACTGGTTGTGTGTTGTTGTAGTAACAGCTGAGCGACTCGTTCATAAGAGCCGATTCATTTCCGTGAGCGTGAGTCGAATCGCTCACGTCTTGCCATGAGTCGGTGGCGTGGTACTGTACATGTTTGCAAAATGTTTGGTATAGCGCCCCTAGTGGCGAAGCATCCACGGGCCGCCACTGCTTTCACTACCACACTACAGGTGTATTTCAAGGTGTATTTTTACGGATTTATTAAAAAGAAAAGAAATACCTCCGATTTTTTCAAGGTTTTAAAACAGGATTCATTTGTTAAAACAGAGATTTTCTATGATGTAACCCTACAATCAGGTATTTTTGTATTATCTTTATCATGTTTACTGCCCAGGATGTCCTCACAAGTATAACACACATGTACTACATCTGAACAAATGATTAATTAAGTTAATCAGCTTCATCAGTCTTCATCACGCAGGTTCAGGGGCAGGGCTGCACCCCATGTGTTATTGTGAGTGAGTGAGTGAGTGTGTGTGTGCATAGAGTTAGGGGGGGGTTGCAGGGGACAGGCCCCCCTCAATATTGAGAAAATATAAATGTCTCCCCGAAATTAGAGCTAATATGAAAGACAACCCAAAACACATGTGCCATGTTTTGAACGTGCAGAAACAATACAGGAGAATACATATTTGAAAGCGATACAGAATGAGAGCGTCACTGCATTATATCCCATAATATTCGTGTCAGCGGGTACCTGGATGTAGTCTTTTCCTTTACATAAATAAAGACATTTCCGCCAAAGCCTCAGCCCCCCCCGCTTAACCCTTTCACTGCCACATGATAGCCGGTTAACCCTTTCACTGCCACACTACAGAAGGTTAACCCTTTACTACCACATACCGACGGTAACCGTCGGTAGTGTGATAGTAAAGGGTTAACCTTCTGTAGTGTGGCAGTGAAAGGGTTAAAAAGTTGTTGAAACCAAACATACGTCCTTGTGTGTGTATGTGTGTGGGCAGTGAGTTACATGGTGGCCTTACCGTTGCCATGATACAAAGTCTGTGTGATGCTCATTATCACCCATTCATCCTCTCTCTCTTTCTCCGTCTTTCTCTCTCTTTTCAGTCTCTCTCTCTTGCTCTCTCCATCTCTCTCTCTTAACCCCTGTGTTTGACTCTGTCACTCAGTGTTCTCAGGTCTGTTGGACCCACAACATTATTGGGATTTTAAAACAATAAAGCCATAACATTTCATGCACAAATACTTAACAGATGTTAATGCCATTCTAGACAGTATGTGTGGTTAATATTTTTATATTTGCCATTTACCTCTTTTGTGTTTTAACAAAAAAGTGCTAAGTTTATTTTCTGTGATAAACAATCCATTATAATAAAGTCATGAATGTAATAAATCATGTTTATCTTGAACAATATAAATGACACAAGGTGGAGGCAGACAGTGAAGGAACACAGTGAACCCTTTTGTTGAATTCTTACCATATTTACTGTTTTCTATCTACAATTTACACACGTTGGGGTGCAGTGGACCTGAACACATGTAATATAAATGGCGGGGTGCACAGTGGTCACTCAAATGAAAATGTGTTCTTTTACATGTTTTTCACAGAAAATGAGACAAGGCCAGTGAGTCTCAGGTTGAAAGAAAGAGTTATTGTATGATTTCTCCAACACCATACAGCGTTGAAAGATGTACTTTATCTTTAAGGCCATTGATGGAAAATTGCCACCATACATCACAACAATGCTAGATTGGAATGCTGGACCTTATCTGACCCACTCAGATGATGGCCTCACACCTAATGTCCCACGAGTTCAGTCTGAACTTGGTCAGTCTGCCTTTTGTTTTGATGCATCAGCTTCCTGGGATGATCTTCAACTCACTCTCAAAAGTCAATACGCCACTATCCTCTGGAACATGATCACAAACCTCTCTACCTCAGTGTGTAACTGTTTTTAATTTAAGAACACGATCACAAACCTCTCTACCTCAGTGTGTAACTGTTTTTAATTTAAAACATGATCACAAACCTCTCTACCTCAGTGTGTAACTGTTTTTAATCTAAAACATGATCACAAACCTCCCTACCCCAGACCAATATGTAACCGTTTTTAATTTAAAACATGACCACACACCGCCCTACCTCAGTGTAATTGCATCTTTCTTTATTTCCTTTCTTCTCTTTTCACCTGGGTTTTTGTCCTAGTCATGCAAATGTATGTCATCTCTTTTATATGAATTCTGAACTGTTTGTATTTGTAATATTGACAGCATTCCAAATGAGGGTCAAACCTCGACGTCCCATTTCAAGAATAAATACAGGTTTCAATCAATGCAGGATTATATTTCAAAAGGGCGAGTGTGTGTTTTGCAACAGTGAGGCGTGTCTGTGTGTTTTATAGCCTGGGAGATAGAGAGTACAAAGCTCTGTGTCAGTTGTTAGTTCAGGGGTCATTAGTTCAGGGGTCGAGCCTTGTTCTCTCCTCGTCTCTGTCTGCTGAGCTCAGACCCACTCAGGACTTTTGCAGATCAAATAGACTCAGGATCTAGCAATATCATACCAAACCTACCGCTAGAAATGTTGTCAGAAACATACAGTATCTTCGGTTCAACTTTGGGTAGAAAAAGAGAAAGTTGACTGTCTGTATGTGGTTTTACGTGATGTTTGAGAGGGATTATGTTTGAAGTTAGGATTGAGATTTTAAGTTATGACAAGGTCTTTATTTGCCATCATACAAGTACAATAGCATTGGAATGCTACCCCCCCCCCCCCCACCCCCAGAGTGTACTGGATAGAAGGTCAAACAAAACAAAGATAAAGGAAAACTCTCTCTCTCCTCTCTTCCTTCTCCATCCCGCCATCCTTCACTTGTTACATTTTGGCTGCCATGGTAACCTCAGTCTTCCTCACTGTGTCTTGGAGCCAGTCTATCAGGATCCTGTTCAACTCAGATGGCCTGGAGAAGAAGAAGAAAAAAAAGAAAAGAAAAGAAAAGACACACACACACTTATTTTATTTTTTTATCATTACTTATTATATTATTTGTTTGAGAGGTTATGTGATGTCACGGTGGTCTGGTGCCTTAGTGACAGTCATGATGTAAGATAATAAGATAATATCCAGAACACATACCAGCCGTCTAACCCACACTAGATCCTGACACCACCTCAGTCCTAAAGATCTCCACTTCATCCTGGTCTACAAAGCACTTCACCAACCAGCCCCACGAATATCTCAGACCTCCTCCTACCAACCCTCAGTACCTCAGCTCTACCTCAGCCTGCCTCCTCTCCTCCTCCCAACCCTCTCATCCCTCAGATCTACCTCATCCTGCCTCCTCTCCTCCTCCCAACCCTCAGATCTACCTCATCCTGCCTCCTCCTCCCATCCCTCAGATCTACCTCATCCTGCCTCCTCTCCTCCTCTCATCCCTCAGATCTACCTCATCCTGCCTCCTCTCCTCCTCCCAACCCTCTCATCCCTCAGATCTACCTCATCCTGCCTCCTCTCCTCCTCCCAACCCTCAGATCTACCTCATCCTGCCTCCTCTCCTCCTCCTCCCAACCCCCTCAGATCTACCTCATCCTGCCTCATCCTCCTCCTCTCATCCCTCATCTACCTCATCCTGCCTCCTCCCAACTTTCTGTCTCTCAGATCTAGGTTGTGTTTGTATGTAGCTGTGTATCTTTATAGCAGAGGCTGTGTTTGTATATAACTGTATCTTTATATCAGAGGTTGTGTTTGTATATAACTATCTTTATAGTAGAGGTTGTGTTTGTATATAACTGTATCTTTATAGTAGAGGTTGTGTTTGTATATAACTATCTTTATAGCAGAGGTTGTGTTTGTATATAACTATCTTTATAGTAGAGGTTGTGTTTGTATATAACTGTATCTTTATATCAGAGGTTGTGTTTGTATATAACTGTATCTTTATAGCAGAGGTTGTGTTGGTATATAACTGTATCTTTATAGCAGAGGCTGTGTTGGTATATAACTATCTTTATAGCAGAGGTTGTGTTTGTATATAACTATCTTTATAGCAGAGGTTGTGTTTGTATATAACTATCTTTATAGCAGAGGTTGTGTTTGTATATAACTATCTTTATAGCAGAGGCTGTGTTTATATATAACTATCTTTATAGCAGAGGCTGTGTTTGTATATAACTATCTTTATAGCAGAGGTTGTGTTTGTATATAACTGTATCTTTATAGCAGAGGCTGTGTTTATATATAACTATCTTTATAGCAGAGGCTGTGTTTGTATATAACTGTATCTTTATAGTAGAGGTTGTGTTTGTATATAACTGTGTCTTTATAGCAGAGGTTATGTTTGTATATAACTGTATCTTTATAGCAGAGGCTGTGTTTGTATATAACTGTGTCTTTATAGCAGAGGTTGTGTTTGTATATAACTGTATCTTTATATCAGAGGTTGTGTTTGTATATAACTGTATCTTTATAGCAGAGGCTGTGTTTATATATAACTATCTTTATAGCAGAGGCTGTGTTTGTATATAACTATCTTTATATCAGAGGTTGTGTTTGTATATAACTATCTTTATAGCAGAGGTTGTGTTTGTATATAACTATCTTTATAGCAGAGGCTGTGTTTATATATAACTGTATCTTTATATCAGAGGTTGTGTTTGTATATAACTGTGTATCTTTATAGCAGAGGTTGTGTTTGTATGTAACTATCTTTATAGTACGGGCGGGTGAGTGGCGCAGTGGGCAAGGCGCTCGCCACTAACGCAGGAGAAGCTGGGTTCGAGCCCAGCTCTCGGCGTTGCTACCGGCTGGCCGGTCGTTCATACTAACACAATAGACCTATCTCAAACCCTGCCCCTTTTCTTGATCCTCCAATCACAGCTGTCGCTTACCTCTGACTTCCTCGTACAAACTTTGTTTGTACGAGGAAGTCAGAGGTAAGCGACAGCTGTGATTGGAGGATCAAGAAAAGAGGGCAGGGTTTTGAGACAGGTCCATTGGCAACTGTTAGAGGGTGGGAAAGCCGGTGGGTGGGGATTGGACGTTGTGGACAGCGACTCCTACAGGTCAATTTGGTGACGCCGGTGCGGCGGAAGCAGGAAGTAGCGGGGGCAGCGTGAGGCTCCCACGCGTTACTCCTCGCCACTGAGAGTTCGAGCTGCTGCGGTGAAAAGATGCGACAGGCTGCCTCCTCGTGTACCAGAGGGGACACGTGATGCAAGGCTTCCGTCCTCACTACAACCGACCAGTGGGAGGCATAGTCTAGCAACGTTCAAGACAGGGGAGGGAAGAATTGGATACACGAAATTGGAATGGGAGAAAAAATTTAAAAATGGGGAGAAAAAGTGGATAAAAAAAAATCTTTATAGTAGAGGTTGTGTTTGTATATAACTATCTTTATAGCAGAGGCTGTGTTTGTATATAACTATCTTTATATCAGAGGTTGTGTTTGTATATAACTGTGTATCTTTATATCAGAGGTTGTGTTTGTATATAACTGTGTATCTTTATAGCAGAGGTTGTGTTTGTATATAACTATCTTTATAGCCAAGGTTGTGTTTATATATAACCATCTTTATAGCAGAGGTTGTGTTTGTAAATAACTGTGTATCTTTATAGCAGAGGTTGTGTTTGTATATAACTGTATCTTTATATCAGAGGTTGTGTTTATATATAACTATCTTTATAGCAGAGGTTGTGTTTGTATATAACTGTGTCTTTATAGCAGAGGTTGTGTTTATATTTATATACAATGAATTAGGGATGCTCGATATTGGCTTTTTTACCGATACCGATATACCGATATTGTCAAACTCTTAATTTCCGATACAGATATCAACCGATATCACATTTTAATGCTGATATTGGCCGATAATATCGGTAGGCCGATAATATCGGACATCATTTCTATAGAAATGTAAAAAAAATAAATAAAAAATGTGAAAACGGATACCGATATTTTCCGATATCACATTTTAATGCCGATATCGGCCGATGTCCGATAATATCGGACATCCCTACAATGAATACAATGTTTATACAATGAATATTGTATCGTTCTATTAACTGTTTTTCTCTTCAAGTTAGGAAAATAATCATTATACAGCTGGTACTTCCAATAGTGGACTACGCAGTCATAGTCTATCAGAACACCATACTAACAAATCTCCGTCCTTTAAAGCCCAACCTCCAGGTTAAACCCTACTGATCAATTATGGGTAGTTTACATCATTGGTATATAATTTCATTATTTATTTTTTTCCATTTGACACCGGAAATGCCACTCTGAAAGAGTTAAAAAGGTACACGCACGAATAACATGCACGCGCGAATCAAAAAAAGCTTATCAAACGCCGACGTCACTACAGGTGCATATTAATGAGCCGAATCTAAAAGCTTATCAGACGCTAGCACGGCCGTGACGTCACTTCAGGAAATGCCTTGCCCGTCCGGGTCATAGTACTAGTTCAATGGTGGCCCACTCGGTGCATCACAGTTAGCCTATATAGCTCCGCCGTCCCTGCTGCCTACAGTCGGGACCACTACACTGACGTTAGCCTATGGTTCTCTCCTCTTTGTGTGCCCCCGTCCTCGCGGGTGTCCTGCGGAGGAGCTTGTGGACGCGACAACAGCGGCGGCCGTTGTTAGCTCATAGCTATCGTGTACCACTAGCCTTTACGGGCTCGAGCCATTGTCGCCGTTGTCGCGTCCATGGGCCCCCCGGCAGGGTACCCGTGGGGACGGGGTGTACAGAGAGGAGAGAACCATTTTGGGTTGGCCGTTCATGCCGGCCAGCGAGCCGGATGTCGGGATATTTTGTTAGCACAATAGCTACCAAGCTAAGCTATGTTAGCTACTAACGTTATAAACACAATATGTGTACAACGACACAATGATTTACATTATTACAAATATGGTAACGTGGTTGTGGCTTTAGAGATGGGTGGCTATAATCACGGAGCAATAGTGTTAGGTGAAACAGATACATTTTCATTCGGCTAGTAGTAGCAAGCATATATCAGTGCCTGCCACTAGCTGTGTGTGACTCTCAGCGCCCCCTGGTGAGCCCCCTGGTGCCCTGCACCTGTTGTGACGATCATTTCGATTACACACGCACGTTATGAACCATTGATTAAAATATGCACGTGCGTGGTGATTGTGTTGGGCAGACAAAATGTTTGATAAAAACGCTAAAACTGGGTCAATTTCAATACTTTTTTTTTCCATTCTTCATGAAAGTCACTGTTGGCCTAGTCCACATTGTTTATTGAACAAAAATACAACGTGAAGGTTGACCTTTAAATGTCACTTATAATAGTGTTTGCAGATTTATATTGAGGTGCCCTTATAGAACCCATCACTGTCTTATGTTTGAGTCGTTAAACTGGCTTTCTCCCCAATTCAGAAGACATTTTCATTGGTTGCTTTTTGTTTACAAATGTATTTAGTTTAATTATCCCCCCTATCTAAAGCAGTTCTTAACACCATATAGTTCAACTTATAATTTAAGACACAGGGATCATCCTTTCTTTACTATACCTCGAACCACCAAAGCTATTGGTCGACTTGCCTTTAAATATAAAGCACCAGCTGATTGGAACAAACTGCCTAGTTCACTCAGATCTCTCACTTCTTACCGGTTATTCAAGATATCTTTGTTCACTCATCTACAGACTACTTGCACCCGTTATTGATTTACTGTGTTAGGGCTTACATGTTGTTTACAGATCAAATTATAATTTTGTATGTGTTTTATAAGGGAACATGTATATATATATATATATTGGTGATCCTCTTGGGAGGAATCAGTGTGGATTGTGGGGGTGCGCTTGGGAGAGCGTCTGTCAGTGTATAAGTGTATTTGTTGTCCTGTGTTTTGTTTTGTTATGTATTGTATTGTATTGTATTGTATTGTATGTTTTGTATCCTATGTTAAGGACCCCCTCGAAAACGAGATAGGGTATCTCAAGGGGTTTATCCTTCTAATACATTTCAAATATATAACTATCTTTATAGCAGAGGCTGTGTTTGTATATAACTATCTTTATAGCAGAGGTTGTGTTTGTATATAACTATCTTTATAGCAGAGGCTGTGTTTGTATGTAAAAAAAATTATAATAACAAAAAAAAAATCTAACCTTAACTAACCTTACTGTCATGCACTTGTACTAATAAACTAACCTACACTGTAGCACTCAATACTTTGATGAACATTGTTACTCAGCTGATAATAATAATAATAATAATAATAATAATAATGGATTAAATTTGTACCGCGCTCTACATTCGTGAGAATCTCAGAGTGCTTACAGGAGATAAACAAAAGTTAAAGGAATAAAACAATTTAAAATGAATAAAAACAATTAAAAAGACTAACAACCAGTGAAATGGAAGAACCTAAGAGTAAAATAAAATAAAAATAATAGTAAAATGAATAGAAGTAAAAAATAAAAGTAAAAGAAAATTCAGGCAAAAGCCTTGTTAAAAAGAAATGTTTTTAGGCCCCTTTTAAAAACCTCGACGGATTGTGGTGCTCTCAGGTGGATGGGGAGAGCATTCCAAAGTCTGGGTGCGGCGGAGCAGAAGGCGCGATCACCCATGTAGTGCAGCTTAGTCCTGGGGGCTTTGAGGAGGTAGGCTGTGCCGGAGCGGAGGGAACGTGAGGAGGACTGGGGGGTGAGGAGTTCCTTGAGATAGGCAGGGGCACCACCATGTACGCACTGGTGAGTGAGGAGGGACACCTTGAACTCAATTCTGTGTTCCACGGGGAGCCAGTGAAGGGATCTGAGGGTGGGGGTGATGTGATCATATTTGCGCACCCTCATCAGGATCCTAGCAGCGACATTCTGGATGGTTTGCAGTTTTTTAATGCTTTTGCTAGGAATCCCGATGAGGAGTGCATTGCAATAGTCCAGCCTGGAGGAAACAAAAGCGTGGACGAGTTTCTCCGAATCTGCCAGGGTGAGTGAGGGGCGGAGTTTAGTGATGTTACGGAGGTGAAAGAAAGAAGTCTTGCAGAGGTGTTTGATGTGTGTATCATATGTGAGGTGGGGGTCCATTTTCACGCCCAAGTTGGTGACAAGGGTGGAAAGGGGAATGTCCTGACCGGAGAAGGAGATGGTGGTGATGGTGGTTGACCGGACCTGGTGTGGGGTACCGATCAGCATGGCTTGTGTTTTGGAACTGTTGACCTGGAGAAACCTGTGGTTCATCCACACCTTAGTCTCCTCCAGGCAAGTGGTCAGTGTGGGGGGTGATGAAGGTGATGATGGTGTGATCCGGATATATAACTGGGTGTCGTCAGCGTAGCAGTGGAAGGACACACCGTGCCGGCCGATGATGCGGCCGAGGGGGAGCATGTACAGGGTGAACAGCAGGGGGCCGAGGACGGATCCCTGGGGGACACCGCAGGTGACAGGGTGGTTGGAGGATGTTGCGCCTCCGAGGGAGACACACTCAGTCCAACCAGCCAAGAGGGACTGGAATAAGCCAAGGGCTAGGTCGCGGAGTCCGACATTGGAGTGGAGACAGTCCAGTAGAATGGGATGATCCACCGTGTCGAAGGCTGCCGATAGGTCGAGAAGGACCAGAATGGATGGGGTTCCCGCATCCGCCGCCATCAGTAGATCGTTGGTTACCCTGACCAGGGCTGTCTCTGTACTGTGCGCGGAACGGAAACCAGACTGGAACTTCTCGAAGATGTTGTTGTCTCCGAGGTGTGCTAGGAGCTGCTTCGCAACAACCTTCTCCAGCACCTTGTAAAGGAACGGGAGGTTGGAGATGGGCCGGTAGTTGACGAGGGCCTCTGGGTCCAGGGTGGGTTTCTTCAGGAGGGGGGTGATGATGGCAGTTTTGAGGGCAGGCGGAACGTGGCCAGCCTGCAAGCAGAGGTTGATGGTGCTGGTCATGAGGGGACCAATAGTGCGGATGTTGGCTTTCACCAGGGCTGTGGGGAGGGGATCCAGAGCACACGTGGATGACTTCATCCTCCCGATGATGGCCTCGACCTTACGCTGCGTGGTGTCGCTGAAACAGCGGAGGAGCTGGGAGACTTCAGGCTGTAAGACAGCAGGTGGAGCAGGTGAGGAAGAGGAGCCGGGGAGGAGAGAGCGGATGCCCTCAACCTTGGATGTGAAAAATGACATGAAGTCATTACATCGCTTCTCAGTGGTCTCTCTGTGTGCCTGGGTTTGGGGTTTGAGGAGGTGGTGTATGGTGGAAAAAAGCTGTTTAGAATTGCCGGGGCTATTGTTGATGATGTTGGAGTAGAACCGTGACCGAGCGTCCTTCAGGGCTTTGGAGTAGGCCTTTTGGTGCTCTCTGTAGACCTCTCTGTGCACGGTGAGTCCCGACGCAGTGAGGCGTCGCTCAAGGACACGGCCAGCCACCTTCATCTCCCTCAGCTCGCTGGTGTACCAGGGGGCAGAGCGTGAGAAGGTGACCATCTTGGATTTCACGGGGGCGTGAACATCCAGGAGGCCACTCAGGGCTTTGTTGTAATAGCCTACCAAGTCACTGGCTGGGGAGAGGGCAGGAGGGGCAAGATGTTGAAGATCCAAGGCCAGAGCATCCAGGTTGATGTTTTTTATGTTTCTGAAACATATCTGGCGCTTGGGCTTTGAATGGGTGGGGGGGGGGGGGGGGAACAGCATATCCATGGAAACGGCCATGTGATCCGACATGCCTGGGTCATATACACACAAGTTGTTAATAGGGGCAGCAGGGTCGGAAATCACAAGGTCAAGTGTGTGCCCCCTGTCATGTGTGGGGACGTGCACGTGCTGTGTCAGGTTGACACTGTCCAGCATTTGTAGGAACTCTGAAGCAGAGTGGCATGAGGGGGTGTCAACATGAATGTTGATGTCACCGAGAATGATCATGTTTGCAGATGTAGTACAGAGGGTGGTTAGGAGGTCATGTATTTCGGGAATAAATGCTGGGTTTGGTTTGGGTGGCCGGTAGATGACCAGTATGGTCATGGGGAAGGGGGGTTTGCACCTTGCAGCAAGGCATTCGAATGAGGAGGGCTGGGGGAGGGGGAGGGGGGTCAGCTCTATTCCATCTCGATGTAGAATGGCCACACCGCCGCCACGTCGCCCAGTACTGCGGGCTTTCTCTAGGTAGGTGTAACCGGGGGGGCAGGCTTCATTCAGGACAGAGTAGGTCCCTGGCTGATGCCAAGTCTCACAAAGACACATTACGTCTATCCCTCTGTCCAGAATGTGCTCATGGATGGAGCAGGAATTTGATGTGAGGGATCGAACGTTTAAAAGTTCTATTTTAACAGTGGACGGTGTTGTGTGTTTTTGGAGGGGCCGTAAAACACTGGAATCCACTCTGTGTTTTCTGTGCCACCTAGTGCTCGTAATGTTCACGGAGCTACAAGGCTGCAGAGAGGGAGCGCTCTGATGACGTCGCACCACTGCGACAGTGGGGATTGACTGACCAAGCAATGGGGCTCCGTGCTGCTGTTGCTGCGTGTAAACAACTTTCCTCTGGGCACTCCTGTGGAAGTACTGGGGCCGGGGAAGGAGTTTCAGTTGTTTGATGGTTGGAAGGCAGGTTGGAATATGTGTGCAGTTGAGTCGCAGCAGCTGCGAGATGGAATATAGCCGCATTCCGAAGGAGGAAGAGCCGATCATGACGCTAGCTTCTAGCCATGAAGCACTCGTACGGAGGTGGGAAGCTGTGGCAGCCTGGCGGGTGATAGATGATGCCGCTTGAGTTCGGCGACAACACCGGGATGGTCGGTGTAGAGAAAAAAAGAAGCACGCCGGCAGGTAGGCAAACCACTCTGTGACCGGAAAAACAGAGAGTTTAACAGGTTCCAGAGGGAGGCTAAGAAGCTAAAAGCTAGAGGCTAAAAATGGCTGGCTCCACAGGTAGCAGTAGGAGTTTTTAAAAAAAGTGATCAAGATAGGTTTAAAAACGACAATAAAACAATAAAAGAATTAACATTAAAACTCAACCGACAGTGAGAAGCGGCAGCAAGCAGCGCCAGCGTCCTCTCACTCTCTCTCTCTCTCTCTCTCTCAGATAGAGTTGTGCCCTTCCTGATGACTTGTCGCTTTGGATAAAAGCGTCAGCTAAATGACTAAATGTAAATGTAAATGTGGCTGTGTATATTTATAGCAGAGTGTAGATGTTGGGTAACACACACTCACCTCTCCATCTGGATCCAGTGTCCACACTCCTCGATGTGTCCTCTCGTCAGGTTGGGGATCTGGAAGAAGGGAGCGTCTGATGACGTGAACGTTCACACATAGGTCACTGGGCCATGTGGCCAAAGTACCTACTAGATTAGATTTAAGTGTACTTTGTCATTGCACAGGGTACAAGTGTGTGTGTGTGTGTGAGAGCGTGTGTATTCTCACCATCTTCTCCATGCCGTGTGTGAACACAGGCAGCAAGACTGGGTCTTTACCTGCAGTCACCATCAGAGCAGGCATCAACAACTAGAGAGAGGGGGGGAGAGAGAGAGGGAGGGGGGAGAGAGAGAGGGAGGGGGGAGAGAGAGAGAGGGGGTAGACAGAGAGAGAGGGAGGGGGAGAGAGAGAGAAATAGAGACAGATAAGAGACAAAGAGAGAGAGACAGAGAGATGAGACACAGACACAGAGAGAGACAAAGAGAGAGACAGAGACAGAGAGAGACAGAGATACACAGAGAAAGAGACAAAGAGAGAGAGAGACAAAGAGAGAGAGAGCCAAAGAGAGAGACAGAGATACACAGAGAGAGAGACAAAGAGAGAGAGACACAGAGAGAGAGAGAGAGAGACAGTCACTATTTCGGCTTAGGTGTAAAATCACTTCCTGTATACTCCTCTGTGTAAATAATGAATGGTCTGTGTGTGTGTGTGTGTGTATGTGTCGTAACAAACCTTTCCCCGGGGACGAGAACACAGCCAGCTCCAGTTCCTTTCGACGTTACGGTACCAGTTCAACGGACCCCTGCGGACAACAGTCTGTTAACCTGTCTGTTAACCTGTTAAACTGTCTGTTAACCTGTCTCTCTCACTCAGTGTGTCTGACTTGGATTCTTCTTTTTTTATGCCGATTATCTTTTTGCAATGTTCTGTATTATCTCCTTGTATTATCTATTATCTGTCATCTATTATATATTAACTATTATATATCATCTGTTATCTGTTATGTATTAACTATTATCTATTATAAATCATCTATTATCTATTATATATATAATCTATTATCTATCATCTATTATCTACATCTAGGCTGCAAGGCTTCTACTGGACATCCTGGCACCACATCACCTCAGTCCTCCTGAACCTCCACTGGCTTTCTGTCTCCCATCCAATCACCTCAGTCCTGAACCTCCACTGGCTTTCTGTCTCCCATCCAATCACCTCAGTCCTGACCCTCCACTGGCTTTCTGTCTCCCATCCAATCACCTCAGTCCTGAACCTCCACTGGCTTTCTGTCTCCCATCCGATCACCTCAGTCCTGAACCTCCACTGGCTTCCTGTCTCCCATCCAATCACCTCAGTCCTGAACCTCCACTGGCTTCCTGTCTCCCATCCAATCACCTCAGTCCTGAACCTCCACTGGCTTTCTGTCTCCCATCCAATCACCTCAGTCCTGAACCTCCACTGGCTTTCTGTCTCCCATCCAATCACCTCAGTCCTGAACCTCCACTGGCTTCCTGTCTCCCTCCCTACTACAACATGCTACAAAGTAGGGCTGCATGATTAATCGATTCATAGACCTATGCAATCTTATTTCTAAATTATGACGATTTTCTATTGCATAAAAAAAATTTGTTATTAGAGTTATTTTGTATGTTACAAGATACTTTTAAGTTTAAGTCGAGCACTTTCATATGTTATGTTTAAGTTTAAGAAAGAGTGCAATAAATGATTTTATTGAAAAAACAAGAATCGTGTGAGAGAATCGTGAGCTCAATTCTTTGAGAGAAAAATCGTGATTCACATTTTAGCAAGAATCATGCAGCCCTACTACAAAGTCCTTCATCAATTAATATTTGAATATTTGAAAACTGTGTTATGCACAGTATTTTGCTCATCTTCATAGGCTGGTTGTTGTTCTGGTCTGTGAAGCCCATTGAGACATGGTATTCTATACAAATACATTGAATCAAATAAAGTATTTACAATGTGTGTGTGTGTGTGTGTGTGTGTGTGTGTGTGTGTGTGTGTGTGTGTGTGTGTGTGTGTGTGTGTGTGTGTGTGTGTGTGTGTGTGTGTACCTGAAGCCTCCCTCTCTGTAACGACTGACATAGTATTGCAGTGCAGCATCAGACAGGATGTGACTCCTGGCTATTTCCTGTGGAAGGCCCACGAACAGGCCGCCTACAGGACAACACAAACACAACGTCTTTTTAACACACAAACACATTTACCACAGATTCAGCAACTAGACAGCTGATCTGTGGTTCCTAGTGGCTACAGAATACAGTACACACTGACCTCACACTAGGGGTGGACGGTATGGTCTAAAATGTATATCACGGTATAATTTGAAGCATAGACGGTAACGGTATATATCACGGTATCATCGTTTTTGATAATTTTTTTTTTTATTTTATATAATTTTTTTTTATTTTTATAAAATATATATATTATATAATTAGACTTGTACTTGTATTATCTGCAAGACATCGCCACCACGCAACAAGCTCCACTGTCTGTGTGTACTCTAGTAGCCTCCAGCTACGGCCAGGATTCTCCGGAGCTGCACCTGGACCTATACTCGAGTAGCCTCGAGCAGAGCTACGGCCAGGATTCGCCGGCGCTGCACCTGGACCCTATTGGCATAACGTTACTTAACTGTGCTCAGCAAGCCCTCAGCTCGAATACGCATCGAATCAGTGTTATAAGACATTGATATCAGGAGCTATCTGTAGCTACTGCTAGCCGGATATATAACGTTAATACAACGCCTCAGTGAATTATTTAGTTCAATGGGACATTTCGTTTTGAACGGTGAACTAACTTGCGTTAACGTGAGCTAACAGCTAACCGGTAGCACACACGTCTCTACTAGACTTTGTGGAGCGTTTGTTGATGTCAGGAGCTATCGGTAGCTGGCCGACTAGATACCGTTCGGTTAGACAATGCCTCATCATGTATTAAACTAAAAGTGAATAGTTGACTGGGTCATTTTGTAACGGTAGCTAAGCTAACGTTAGCTCAGGGAGACGCCGCCGTCCTCCCGTGTCGTGTCCCGTCCCACTAGACTACTAGACCCGTGTTTACATGCGTGCGGTAGGGGCTGGCACGCCCACTGCGCGAAGCCTCCTAAATAACTTTTTCCAGTTCGCACATATCTATTATCTATGACTAATTCTATCTATTTTTAGGGGCAAATGCGAGTGAAATAGTCGCGCTGTGGTTACATGACGTCATTGCTATTTTAGAGCTGCCCTACCGGTTACACGGTATAGTCGAAATCCATACCGTAGAGCAAATTCATACCGTTTATACCGTATACCGTTTATACCGTCCACCCCTACCTCACACCCTTCACTGCCTCCTAGTGGCTACAGAATACAGTACACACTGACCTCACACCCGTTCACTGCCTCCTAGTGGCTACAGAATATAGTACACACTGTCCTCACACCCCTTCACTGCCTCCTAGTGGCTACAGAATACAGTACACACTGACCTCACACCCCTTCACTGCCTCCTAGTGGCTACAGAATACAGTACACACTGACCTCACACCCCTTCACTGCCTCCTAGTGGCTACAGAATACAGTACACACTGACCTCACACCCCTTCACTGCCTCCTAGTGGCTACAGAATACAGTACACACTGACCTCACACCCCTTCACTGCCTCCTAGTGGCTACAGAATACAGTACACACTGACCTCACACCCCTTCACTGCCTCCTAGTGGCTACAGAATAGAGTACACACTGACCTCACACCCCTTCACTGCCTCCTAGTGGCTACAGAATAGAGTACACACTGACCTCACACCCCTTCACTGCCTCCTAGTGGCTACAGAATAGAGTACACACTGACCTCACACCCCTTCACTGCCTCCTAGTGGCTACAGAATACAGTACACACTGACCTCACACCCGTTCACTGCCTCCTAGTGGCTACAGAATATAGTACACACTGACCTCACACCGCTTCACTGCCTCCTAGTGGCTACAGAATATAGTACACACTGACCTCACACCCCTTCACTGGCTCCTAGTGGCTACAGAATATAGTACAGTGAGAGGTGAGGGTGAGAGGTGAGGGGTGAGAGATGAGATGAGAGGTGAGATGAGAGATGAGGTGAGAGGTGAGAGATAAGAGATGAGGTGAAAGATGAGATGAGAGATGAGAGATGAGAGGTGAGAGATGAGAGGTGAGATGAGAGGTGAGAGATGAGAGGTGAGATGAGAGATGTGAGGTAGTCTGCACAAGACCGAAGCAGACTACAAAGAGTGACACGTTCAGCCGAACGCACAATTGGAGGGGGGCTCCCCACCCTCCAGAACATTTACAACAAGCGTTGCAAGGGCAAGGCTAAGAGAATCATTAAAGACTCCAGTCACCCGAACAACTGCCTCTTTGAACTGCTGCGGTCAGGCAAGCGATACCGGAGTCTCAAGGCGAGCACAGAAAGACTCAGAAGAAGCTTCTATCCCCAGGCCATCAGGCTGCTAAACGAACAATGAATGAACACTACACAACAACAACCACCAAACGCACATAGCACACACATCCACACGCACACACTCACTTTAAACAAACACACTGTAGCACCCACTCCACACACTTTATAGCACACACCCACTTTAAACAAACACACTGTAGCACCCACTCCCCACACTTTATATTTATTGATGAAGGATTGCACTACAACTCGTACACCTTACTGTAAATTGTACCTAAAATTGTACCTCATCCCATTTCTGCTTTGCACTAGATAGTACTGTACATTAGTACACTGCATAGTATTGTATATTATATGGTAACTCAGAACATTGTACATATGTCTATACCGAACACTGTGACCTCATTTTTCTTCTTCTAAATTACATGCTATATTATGTTATTTGATACTATCTTGTCTAGCACAGTCTCTGGAGCGTAACAGTAAGAAGCATTTTGTATGAAAGTATTCTGTACTTCTGTATGACAACTATTAAAGAACTTGAACTTGAGATGAGAGATGAGAGATGAGGTGAGCGATGAGAGATGAGGTGAGAGATGAGAGGTGAGGTGAGAGATGAGAGATGAGAGGTGAGAGATGAGGTGAGAGATGAGAGATGAGAGGTGAGAGATGAGATGAGAGGTGAGAGGTGAGAGGTGAGAGATGAGAGATGAGGTGAGAGATGAGAGATGAGAGGTGAGAGGTGAGAGATGAGAGATGAGGTGAGAGATGAGGTGAGAGATGAGGTGAGAGATGAGAGATGAGAGGTGAGAGATGAGAGATGAGGTGAGGTGAGAGGTGAGAGATGAGAGATGAGAGGTGAGAGATGAGGTGAGAGATGAGAGATGAGGTGAGAGGTGAGAGATGAGAGATGAGAGGTGAGAGATGAGAGATGAGAGGTGAGAGGTGAGAGATGAGGTGAGAGATGAGAGGTGAGAGATGAGAGATGAGGTGAGAGATGAGGTGAGAGGTGAGGTGAGAGGTGAGAAGAGAGGTGAGAGAGGTGTGTCTCTGTGTCTCACCTCTGGCACAGACCCCTGAAGTGCTGACAGCCTGAGAGGAATACAGTCACAGAATTACAAGTGTGTATGTTTGTCTGTATAAGTACATGTAAGTGTGTATTTGTGTGTACTACATGTGTAAGTTAATGCGTCTGTGTGTGTGTGTGTGTGTGTGTGTGTGAGTGTGTGTATGAGTGTGTGGGTGCGTGCACCTGTGTGTGTATGTGTGTGTATGTGTGTGTGTGTGTGGGTGTGTGTGTGTGTGTGTGGGGGGGTGTGTGTGTATGAGTGTGTGGGTGTGTGTGTGTGTGTGTGTGTGTGTGTGTGTGTGTGTGTGTGTGTGTGTGTGTGGGTGTGTGTGTGTGTGTGTGTGGGTGTGTGTGTGTGTGTGCGTGTATGAGTGTGTGGGTGTGTGTGTGTGTGCACTGGTGTGGACTCAGACTACAGGGAAAGCTAGCTTGTTTGGAGTTTGCTGACCACTCAGTCTCACACTCAGTGTATAAGAACGCCGCTGTTGGTGAGGATGTTTTAAAATTTACCATCAAAGCAAGACTGCAGGTATTATCCACTCAATACAATCTGTCCACTTGGTATCCTCAAACTCACAGTCCATTCTGTTTAAACCATCAGGATTCACAACACCTAGAATCCATTGCACACATAACAAACGGATGTAATGCATACAAACACCTGTACAGTACATCGCTCGTCATGACCGTATTGTGGACATTGTGTCTGATGTGGTACGGAACATATCACCATCTAGTGCAGCAATGTACAAACATGCCAGAGTGAAACCAGAGTGGTTTGGCCTTACCAACAATGTTTTTGCTAACATACCCAATACACCGGACGTTGTTTTTGTTGACACCAGCCACGGAGAGGTGCTGGTCATAGAAGTAGGCTGTACCTTTGACCTGTACATGGACCAGGCCTTCCGGGACAAGTATATCAAATACCAACCACTGCTCAGTGTGATGGCTGACCTTGGGTATAGGTGTAGATATAGTGTACTTGTGTTCGGAAGTCTTGGCCATGTACACAAATGCACCATGACCGGTCTGAGAATTGCTGCAATGTCTAAAAGAAAAGCCAAACAAATTGCCAAATATTGCTCTGTCTCAGCTATTATTGGCAGCTTAGCCACGTGGAGAAGGAGGTGCTATGTGTACCCTTAAGTGTTCAGTGCTGCTTGGCCCCAATACATTTGATTCCCTGTTTATGTAATATAATTTGTGGAACCAAATAAAATATTAAAGTGTATGAGTGTGTGTGTGTGTGTGTATGAGTGTGTGTGTGTGTGTGTGTGTGTGTGTACGAGTGTGTTTTTCTAATGTTGATTTAGAATTTGAATGTCAACGTTATGAATGAAGCTTTGAACTATTGGGTAGTTAGTGCCCTGATGGACATTATACACAAGTATCTCTGGTTAAACTACCACAGTGATCTATCTCATTATATAAACTGTCTCTGGTTAAAGAATGAGTGAGTTGAGTGAGTGAGTGAGTCCACTAACCTGGTCTGCGGAAGTTGAACCAAAGAAGAAGATCTTAAATGTCCTCTCCAAGTCCTCCTCCAGCTCTGCCTCTGCCACGCCCTGACACACACACAGTTCTATATCTCTAGACAGAACCAGATGGACAATGTGCATCCAAGCCTGATATAGTATCTTACTTAACACACACAGTCTCTCTCTCTCCATCTCTCCATCTCTCCATCTCTCCATCTCTCTAACACACACACACACACACACACACACACACACACACACACACACACACACACACACACACACACACACACACACACACACACACACACACACACACACACGCACACGCACACGCACACACACACACCACACACACACACACAAGGTGGTGAGAGCAGGCAACTGCACCTCCTCATCCATCACCCTCAACATAGGGGCCCGCCAGGGCTGTGTTCTGAGTCCCCTCCTCTACTCCCTGTACACACATGACTGTGTGGCTCAGCGGAACAGCAACACAATCATCAAATTTGCTGACGACACAGTAGTGGTGGGCCTGATCTCTGCAAACGACGAGAGGGCCTACCTGGAAGAGGTCAAGGTCCTGGCGGGATGGTGCCAGGAGAACAGCCTCTCCCTGAACGTCAGCAAAACAAAGGAGATTATTGTGGACTTTAGGAGGTCGGGGGTCAGGGACTACAGCCCCCTCAGCATCGACGGGGCACCGGTTGAAAGAGTGAACAGTTTCAAGTACCTCGGAGTCCACATATCCGAGGACTTGACATGGACCACACACATTGACAGTGTTGTGAAGAAGGCACGACAACGCCTCTACTTCCTCAGGCGCCTAAGGAAGTTCCAAGTCAGTCAGAAGATCCTTAAGAACTTCTACTCATGTACAATAGAGAGCATCCTGACTGGCAATATCACCTCCTGGTTTGGGAATAGCACCGCACAAGACCGTAGCAGACTACAGAGAGTGGCACGTTCAGCCGAACGCACAATTGGAGGGGGGCTTCCCACTCTCCAGAACATTTACAACAAGCAGTGCAGAGGTAAGGCTAAGAGAATCATCAAGGACTCCAGCCACCTAAACAACAGCCTCTTTGAACTGCTGCGGTCAGGCAAGCGATACCGGAGTCTCATGGCAAGCACAGAAAGACGCAGAAGAAGCTTCTATCCCCAGGCCATCAGGTTGCTCAACGAACAATAACACTATGCAACAACCATCAAATGCACTCACAACACACACATCCACACGCACACACTCACTTTAAACAAACAACACACTGCAGCACCCACTCTCCACACTTTAGAACACCTAAACACACTTTATATTGATTGGTAAAGGATTTGCACTACAACCCATACCTCAGTACACCTTACTGTAAATTGTACCTAAATTGTACCTCATCCCATTTCTGCTTTGCACTATATAGTATATTGTATATTAGTATATTGCATAGTATATTGTATATTGTATGGTAACTCAGTTACCATACTGCATTGAACATTGTACATATGTATATACTGAACACTGTGTCTACGTACGTGACTTCTATTTTTTACTTCTATTTTTACATGCTATACTATTTTATTTCATACTTATCTTTTGTCTAGCACAGTCTCTGGAGCATAACAGAAAGAAGCATTTTGTATAAAAGTATTCTGTACTTCTGTATGACAACTATTAAAGAAACTTGAAACTTGAACACACACACACACACACACTTTCTCTCTCTCTCACACACACTCTCTGTCTCTCTCCTGCTATCCTCGGACACTGGTCAGCTCTCCATTCCCCGAACCAGACTGCAGACCTTCAGGGACAGAGCTTTCAGTGTGGCAGCTCCCACCCTCTGGAACTCCCTCCCAGCAGAACTCCACAACGCCCCAACTCTGGACTCATTCAAAAAACTCCTCGAAACCCACCTCTTCAACTTGGCCTTTAACCCCTAATTTCTCACTTTGTATGTTGTGTCTGTCCACTAGTATGTTTGTTACTTTTGTTATTTTTTTCCCCTTATGTAAAGCGACCTTGGGTCTTCTGAAAGGCGCTATATAAAACTAAGTTATTCTCTATCTCTCACACACACACACTTTCTCTCTCTCTCTCTCTCCCTCTGTCTCCCTCTCTCTCCCTCTCACACACACTGACTTACAGGCTTCTGGAAGTAGATCTGATAGTCGAATATGGGCAGAGACTTGAGCTTCTCCATGGGAGGAGAGGAAGGATCGACAGGGAAGAGGGGAGTGTTGAGTGATGCTACCGCCCTGCACATAAACACACACAGATATACACACATAAACACACAGATATACACACACACACAGATATACACACATAGAGAGGAGTGGTGAGCATGATGTAGAGATGAGTGTTGACTAGTGTTGATTCATATCTGGTTTGAAACGTATTGACATATTCAAAAACAAAGTGTGTATTTTCTGTGTGTATTCTGTGTGTGTACATAATATGTGTATGTGTGTACATGTGTGTGTGTGTGTGTACCTGACTCGCTCAGGAAAGCATTGGGCCATGTTCCACACCAGAGCACCACCCCAATCATGACCTGCCAAGATCACCTGAGGAATGGACTGGAGAGAGAGAGACACCGAGAGAGACAGAGAGAGATAGAGAAATAGAGACAGAGATATATATATATAGAGAGAGAGACAAAGAGATAGAGAGACACAGAAATATATATATATATATATATATAGAGAGAGAGACAGAGGTAGAGAGAGAAAGAGACAGAAAGACCGAGATAGAGACCGAGAGACAGAGAGAGATGGAGAGATAGAGAGACAGAGATAGAGAGAAATAGAGACCGAGAGAGAGGTAGAGAGACAGAGGTAGAGAGAGAAAGAGACAGAGAGACCGAGATAGAGACCGAGAGACAGAGAGAGATGGAGAGATAGAGACAGAGAGAGGTAGAGAGAAATAGAGACAGAGAGAGGTAGAGAGACAGAGGTAGAGAGAGAAAGAGACAGAGAGACCGAGATAGAGACCGAGAGACAGAGAGAGATGGAGAGATAGAGAGACAGAGAGAGGTAGAGAGAAATAGAGACAGAGAGAGAAAGGGACAGAGATAGAGAGAGATGGAGAGACAGAGAGAGATGGAGAGACAGAGAGAGAGACAGAGAGAGATAAAGAGAAATAGAGAGATATAGAGAGACAGAGACAGAGAGAGAGAGAGAGAGAGAGAGAGAGAGAGAGAGATACTGTATCTATCAACCTCCATTCAGGATCTCCATAAAGAGTAGCAGTTCAGTCCGACTCACCATTCTGTCCAAGAAAGTTATAAGATCCTGAAAAACACAAAACAACATTCATGAATAATGTGTAATGAATTCAATCTTATACAATGGCATGCACATTTCTTGATTCTGATTGGCTGAAACAGTCAAGTTATACGTTGTTATTTATCATAACACACGCTTGTGATCCCAGAACCCGCCCCCACAACTGAATTACAATCACTCCGCCAGTTCGAGTTTTTAGCAACGAAACCAAGATGGCGGACAATAATATTTACGAATGGATGTGTTGATAGCGTCATAACGACTCATTCAAAAACGATTCTGTCACGTGGAACATGTTCGTTTCTTACACAATGTTGGATTATGTAATTGGTTGGTCATGACTCATTGTGGAACAAAATATAAATCGCGGGAAGTCTATAGTTAGATGCCATTCGTCAAAAGGACACCCATTTCACGGTTAATAAAATGTTCAAGCAATCAATCAATCCAATAACACACTCACTTCACTGTTAGACTGCATGCTTTGAAGCAGCTCAGAGGTGCATGCCATCTAAGAATGAAGTGAGCGTGTGTTATTGGAATGATTGATTGAACATTTTATTAATGTCCGCCTTGTTTCTAACTGGTTATGCTTAGGCCCTCTTTCGAAGTCGGTTAAGCTTAGAGTTTATCTTTAGAGCAGGGCGATAGACCACCAGCCCTGATTCCAAACTCTATCTACCATCTCTATTTGAACAACCACATCAAACAAGAGGTGGACGTGGGCAAATACTGCGGCATGGTCATGCTGGACCTACAAAAGGCCTTCGACACTGTCAATCACACCATTCTGATTGACAAGCTAAAAGCAATTGGTTTTGATAGTCTATCAGTGAGCTGGATACAATCCTACCTGGAGGGGAGAGAACAGATGGTGGAGGTAAACGGTACCCTATCCCCCCCCTCACAGTGAGCTGTGGTGTTCCACAAGGAAGCATACTAGGACCGCTACTATTCCTAATTTATGCAAATGACATGTCGTCAGCTTGTGACTGCAACTTGTTCCTGTTTGCGGACGACTCAGCCCTGCTGGTCTCTGACAAGAACAAGTTACAGGTTGAAAAAGCCCTCAGCTCGGAACTAGGCAAAATCTGCATATGGCTCACCGACAACAAACTATCATTACACATGGGCAAAACAGAGTCCATTCTCTTCGGTTCAAATAACAAACTCAGCAAGACCGACGGCTTCTCGGTTACAGTGGGTGACAATATTGTCACAAGGAAAGATGAAATTACCTACCTGGGTTCCATCCTAGAGACTAATCTTTCCTGTGACAAAATGGCATCCAATGTAATAAAAAAAGTCAACCAACGAACTCGATTCTTGTACTGGATCTCCTCTCTGGTAAACAAAAATACCCTGAAGACTCTGGCAGGAGCACTCATTCAAGGGTACTACGACTATGCTTGCACCTCATGGTACCAAAGCACCTCAAAGGCACTAAAAACAAATGACAAACATCTCAAAACAAGCTAGTCAGACTACTGCTTGACCTGACTCCTAGAACCCACCTCACCCCTGCCCACTTTGACAACCTAGGATGGCTTAGAGTAGACAACAGAGTACAGCAACTTGCAATAGGCCTGGTCTACAAGATACACTACACGACCAAGGTACCCATGTACATGTCAAAATACTTCCCAAAGGTCAGTGAATACCACGATCACAACACCAGAGGGAGCTCCACAAATCATGTTAAACCCAGATTCGGCTCAAACAAGGGACTAAACACGTTTTGCAATTATGCCACATCAATGTGGAACGCCCTACCCAAAGCTGTAAAGGAATGTGAATCACTACCCACTTTCAAAAACACTCTCAAAGAACACCTACGGGAGACTGCAATTCGAAACTGGCCCCTACAAATGTCCTAACCCAGTTGTACAGTAAATGACCAAGTATGGCTTTGTCAGTATTCCAATGTACAGTGTACCCCCCCCCCCCACCTCCAATGTACAGCCCCCACCCACCCAACCCCACCCCACCCACCCAACCTCCTCCAATGTACAGTTTCTACGTCAACTGTATATACAATCTTTTTCTGGACACTTTTTGTATCACAAACAGTACTGTATTTGCAAATCTGAAATGTCATAAATGTATAGATGTAGCAATACTGTCTATCTGTATGTCATGTATGTCATATATGTTATGATGAATTGAAAATGGGGGACCCTGATGTAAACAAGATGAAAGTCTTTCTCTGGTCTGCATCCCCTTAACAAATGTATTGAGCTGTACTGTACCCATTCTGCAATCTGTTAATAAACTTTTCAATCAATCAATCAATAGGCCTGATCTAATTTCTATAACACACTCTGACGCGTGATGTAATGCTTAATTAAATAATGCTTGTTTGGGTATGTGTGTGTGTGTGTATGTGTATATGTATGTGTGTGTGTGTCCTACCAGGCAGAGTTGTTGTTGAGAGTATTCCTCTGCATCTGTGGAGAGAAAACACCAAGAGACAATGGCAATTGTCCAAATATGAGACAATTCAAACTGAATTATAAGGAAATTATGTTCACGAGGTACAGGGATGAGGAAGGGATTTGACATTCACGGGTGTTTACATTTTTATTTTATTTCTTTCATGTTTTACATATATCATTTTTGTTTTGCATATATATATATATATATATATATATATATATATATATATATATATATTTATTTGTTTTGTAAGGTTTTAAATTAGTACACTCATTTGAGTAGTGGAAAAGGGGTAGGATTAAAAGTGTATACTTCTTCCTACTCCTTTTCGAACATGTAAATTGAGTTTTGTTTGTTTATTTTTTTACATTGAATTTCTTGAGATCAATGATTTGTTTTGATTTTATATTGTTTGTATTTATTTACATAATAAATAATAAATAAAGATAAAAAAAAAAAAAAAAAAAAAAAGTTATGGAGCTCACCATATGGGACTCTGCACCCTCTAACCAGCCTGGTTATGGAGCTCACGATGTTAGACTCTGCACCCTCTAACCAGCCTGGTTATGGAGCTCACGATGTGGGACTCTGCACCCTCTAACCAGCCTGGTTATGGAGCTCACAATGAGGGACTCTGCACGCTCTAACCAGCCTGGTTATGGAGCTCACGATATGGGACTGCACCCTCTAACCAGCCTGGTTATGGAGCTCACCATATGGGACTCTGCACCCTCTAACCAGCCTGGTTAAAGAGCTCACGATTTCTCAGAAAATGGCTAAATGTCGCTCAATTCAGAAATAGGTCAAAATTGAGATATTGGCCATTTTTAGTCAGTCTCCTTATTTATAAAACTTAATCCGACTTGTAAATATGTTAATTATTGTTAGATAGTCCGGCTGTATTATTTTTGTGTGAAAGAACGGGAGATTATGTTCTCTCCGTCAACATTTTAAGTGTATCTCTCCATTGCGTGAAGGCTGGCTGGCAGTACGCATAGAATAGATTAGGCATAGATTATTGAAATTTGTTTTCTCTAATGAACGCATCTATTTCTATATTTCCTATAGTTTTTCGATCTACTCCATTGCGTTCCGCATATTCGGCTCTCAGACAAACACCTGCTGCTCGCGCTTAACAGAGAATAGAGAGAGGTGCATGTGGAGAGAACTACATGATGGAGGGGTTTGTGTGTGTTTGTGGAGGGTAAATTGGCTCAACAAGATCCTAAAGCGGGCATCCTCCATGTCCGGACTCCCGTCCGGATCCAGACCGAACCACAACTGTCTCTGGACTCTGAGCAAATTATACTTTTCATATGTATTATCTGTATTACCTGCGAGACATCGCCACAATGCAACGAGTCAGAATTCTCCGCTATCTCCTCTGCAAACAGTGCTCTGCATGTCCAACTGCTTCACCGTCTGTGTGTCTGTCTACTCTGCTTGGTCCAATCAAATCCAGCGTTCCATCAGCGTTTTTGTCCCCCACCCACAGTCTGCGAATCAGAGTAGGGCGGGTCTTCACGGAATGCATGTTGTCTTTTTCAAGGGGTCCGAGTCAGAGCGAGTATTGACAGTGCATCTACTACATGGTAGTATAATCTGCAGGTACTGTAGCTATTAGCCTAGTTTAGCCAGCAGGCAGCTAGTAGAAAAATATGGCATGTTCAAAGATGGCCAGTAAAAGAAAAGTCGACGGTGAAAATCAGCAATTCAAAGGTGAATGGACTGAAAGATAGGGATGGGAATCAAATTCCTAATTGGCCGATGCCTGGAACCGTGTGGCTCCTGTGACTTTCGATTCCCTTATCGCTGCCAGGTTTTTCCTACAGTTGCGCAATAAAGTTAGCGTTAGCATGTAGCCAGCTCAGCTGATAGAGTTGTGCCCTTCCTGATGGCTTGTCGTACAGAACTTGTAAGTCGCTTTGGATAAAAGCGTCAGCTAAATGACTAAATGTAAATGTAGTTCTGTTGCATTTCCAATTTATTTATTTCAATTATAAATTGATCAGGTATCGATAAGGGAATCGATAAAGAATCGAATCGATAAGCAGAATCGATAATGGAATCGTATCGATAAAATCCTATCAATTCCCATCCCTACTGAAATATATGCGTTCATCCTCCCTCCAACCAGCACACCAATGTGCCTAATATGCCAAGAAACGGTAGCTGTTGTGAAGAGTGGCAATTTGAAACGCCACTATGAAACAACAGTTATTTGAATGCAACCTTTCCTCAAAATTCAGCGCTAAGAACCACAAAAATAAATGGAATGAAATAGTCATCAAGCTGCAAGTCTATGTCACAACGAGAAAAAGCAACCGAGTCCTCACTCAGAGTGGCATGGGTGTTGGCTAAACAAGAGAAGCCATTCTCTGATGCAGAAATAATAAAATAATGTATGACTGAAGTGACGGAGACCATGTTTGAAGGCAAAAAAAAAGCAAATCCCCCTCAGATAGCACAGCAACCAGAATGACTGAAATACTGGCTGGTGATTTGATTAAAGAGCTTTGTGATGGAATAAGAAATGCACAGTGCATTTCCTTAGCTGTGGATGAGTCCGCTGACACCACTGACAATGCTCAGTTGCTGGTGTGTCTCTCTCTCTCTCCCTCTCTCACCTTCGGGAGCTGAGGTCTCTCCATATCCCTTCATGTCCAGAGCCAACACCCTGAAGCCTGCATTTGCCAGGGCCGGAATCTAGGAGAGAGGAGAGGAGGAACAGATTATACTGTATATTCCAGAATATTTAGGATTCATATCTGGTTTGAAAGGTATTGACATATTCAAAAACAAATTGTGTGTATTTTCTGTGTGTGTGTGTGTGTGTACCTGGTACTTCCAGGAGTACCAGCTCTCAGGGAAGCCGTGACATAACAGAACCGGTGGTCCCGATCCCATCTCCACGTAGTGGGTCTTCACACCCGGCTGGAGACATAGGTACCAGTTAACCAGGTCATTAGTTATTCATTAGTTCATCAGCTGTGTTGGTCGTTATCTTGTTAGTTAACCAGGTCATTAGTTATTCATTAGTTCATTAGTTCAACAGCTGTGTTGGTCGTTATATATCATACTGGTCATCGCGTCTCGCTCCTGCCATTATGAGATAACTCTTATCTCCTAGCACCTACTGTGCTCATGAACAAACAATTTGCACCCATGCACCTGACCAGGCCACACCCCAGCGTCTTCCTATAAGACGCCGGACATGGTCACACTCTACCTTCCTCTTTTTTTTGTTTCCAACATGGACGCTGCAGTGCACTCCATGAACTAGTTGTTATGAAATGCAAAATCCGGGTTTTCGCCGGATTTTGCCAGCCCCTGGAATCTTCTCGGCACATCCTAACAGCGCATCGGGCCTGTCCTGGGGTTTCCTCATCTCGTGACAGCGGATCGAGAGACGTCGCGCGGCGGCTAGCTGTCGGGCTAGGTCGCGCACAGGTAGGGCCTGCGCTGCCAGGCATTAATGCTAGCATTTGTGATACTGCTCGTTGTCCCGTGAGACAGCAGAGTTGTGTATTGGCGCGAGGGGCAGGATATTTGGGAAAACATGGTCGTCATGACTCTGTTTTGGGTGTTTTCCCAGCTATCCTAGTGCGCACGGCTAATGCTAATGCTACAATGCTGGGTCTCCGTTCTTGTTCCCCGCCGAGGGCCGTCTTTACTAAAAGGTCTTCCCCCCTTTTTTTTTATTGATCTTTTTCCCCCTCCTTTTTCCTCCGATTTTCTCCCATCCCAATGTTAGTTGTTAAGCCAATTCCCAATCCCCTTCCTGGTCGCTGCGCACTTACCCCGGAGGCTATCACATGCTTCCTCCGACACACGTCTAGCCAATCAACCGCTTCTTTTCACCTGGCAGCGCGGACTCTCACTGAGAGGGTGTAACGTGTGGAAGGATCATACTACCCCCCTTAGATCCTATCCGCGCTGAGCAGGCGCCCCGACCGAACTGTAGGAGTCGCTGTTTACAACGACCCGGACCCACCCCGGCAGCTTTCCCACCCTCTAATACAGCCAATTGTATTAGTGTGAACGGCCAGCCAAGCTGGTGACAACGCCGGAGCTGTGAGCTGGATTCGAACAGGCGAATCCAGCGTCTCCGGTGTTGGTGACGAACGCAATCTCCGCTACGCCACCTGACAGCCCGGTCTTCCATCCTCTTAACCATTCATGCTGACGGTCGATCGGTGTCTAATGTTGGGAGTTTTGACGGGGGCTTGTTTACCATTTTCATGGGTGGATGGGCTGAGGCCTAGGGCTGGTGTGCCTTTTTTTTTAATTTTTTTGGTCTTTTTCCCCCCTCCATTTTCCTCCGATTTTCTCCCATCCCAATGTTAGTCGTATGCCAATTCCCAGTCCCTTCCTGGTCGCTGCGCACTTACCCCCCACAGTCAGATCATCTGGGAGAGTGGAGGCTACCACGTGCTTCCTCCGACACACGTCCAGCCAATCACCGCTTCTTTTCACCTGGCAGCGCGGATTCTCATCGAGAGGGCGTAGCGTGTGGGAGGACCACACTATCCCCCTCGAGTCCTATCCGCGCTTAGCAGGCGCCCCGACCGAATTGTAGGAGTCGCTGTTTACAACGACCGGACCCACCCCGCCAGCTTCTCCCACCCTCTAATACAGCCAATTGTATTAGTGCAGACGGCCAGCCAAGCTGGTGACAACCCCGGAGCTGTGAGCTGGATTCGAACAGGCGAATCCAGCTCACAGCTCCGGGGCTGGTGACGAACGCAATCTCCGCTCGGCCACCTAACCGCCGGGCTGGTGTGCTTTTTGTGAATCTATGAATTGTGTGCGGGACTGGTGTTTTTCTCTGGTCTGCATCCCCTTAACATTTGTGTGTATGGACTAGCCCATTCTGCAGTGTGTTAGTGGAGTTTTCGTTCATTTATTCATTTATCCCTTCATGGGTGCACACCACAGTGGAGGTTGCTGCATTCCTACTAGTGAGGCAGTGCTTCACTAGTAGTAGTCTTTTGTCTTCAGCCACCACTGGTGCTCCGTGCTTGTGAAGCAGGTGGCATCAGTCCTTTGCCTCTGACATGGTGGAACGGTGTCCCGCCCGGACGACGCCATGAGGCGAGTCGGCCCGGCAGGTGGCTAGTGGGCTGTTAAAGCCTATACCGCCCCGGTATAGAATTAGCAGCGACTAGCAACATTGTTCGAATTGCTGTTTTTTCTGTCAAAAATGATGTCGGGTGGTGGGGCCTTAGGGCCAGCCGACGTTGAAACATCACGCAAGGTTGAGGTTATTCGCTTTTGACCTAGCCGCAAGCTATAACCGCAGGGAGGGCTAGGATGCTGTCAACGCTTGTTTACAGACATCTTGGTTGGATCAGTCTCCCCTTGAGGAGGAGAGAAGTTTTTTCCCTCCTCAGGGCTCCCCTCTCCGCAGAGGGACTTTGGTCTTTGGGCAGAAGCGCGGGCGGTATTTTACCTAGGCCCCACACCGCCTCACACCGCGCAGCCAGAGGTGAGGGCGCAGCCTCGCCAGCGGCTGTGGCGAGGCCCCCAACCAGCGGCCATGTTTCCCCCGCCTTAGGTACCCTGGACACAAAGACAACAGGTGATCTCAAGGCCGACAGCCTTGGCGGCCGAGGGATCGGCTACATTAGATGAGCACGCCCTAAAAAACCGTTGCCGTCTAGCTGAAGACCGGCAGTGGTCAGGCAGGCACGTGTGATTTGGGTGGTAGTAATATCACTGCAGGGCTACGGTGTGTAGGAACCCACCCTATCGGGCAGTGTGGGGACCTCACGCCTTGCATGTCTAGCTGTAGAACAGTTCCTCAGCAATCCATGCCGGGGAGGTGTTCAGTGGGGGAGCTTTTGTCACCCAGTGTGACGTCAGCTTCCCCCGTATCAAACCGTCCCTTTCTGTCGGGGGCCCCCCTTGGGTGCGATTGCCTTGTTGGTAGTGTCAGGGTCCGATATCCCGACTCCACGAGACCCCTGCTCGCGCAGTTGGCGGGTCCAGGGTTGGCAACGCACAGCGGGTGGGACCGAGCCGCCTATCTACGGTTCCTGGCGGACCAGTGTCAAGTGGCGGCGGGTGCGCTTGGGATTATCATCACATAATGGCTACAGCAGTGCCATATGTCGAGGTGGATGGAGAGAACGCTGAGGCGGGGGCTTGTGTTGCAGTTTGTGCTACCCCACCCTCCGTTTTCAGGTTTGCTACAGTCCCTATTGTCAGGGTCAACAGCGGTGACAGCTCTGGCTGACAAGATCCAATCTCTGTTGGCGAAGCAAGCCATCGTCGTGGTCCCAAAGGAGGACGCGATGCGTGGCGTTTCCTCCCGGTATTCTCTGGTGCCCGAGAAATCGGGGGGGGGGTGTCAGACCCATACTGGACCTATCCCATGGAAGGTTCAGAATGTTGACAGTCTCCCACCTGTTAGACGCTGTCAGGTGGGGGACTGGTTCACCTCCATAGACCTGTAGGATGCGTATTCGCATCCCGATCTTCCATCCTAGGGCTTACCTACACTTCCTTTGCAGGGCTTAGCGTACAGGTACCAGAGGCTGCCGTTCAGCTATTCTCTGGCTCCCCGCATCTTCACCAAGTGCGTGTAGACTGCACTGGGGCCTCTGCGTCGTCGGGGGTTACGAATTGTATTCTGCCCTGGACGACGTTCTGGTCCTAGGCCGGTCAGGGTAGATCGCCAGGTCTCATACCAGGCAGGTGATGTCTCACCAGCCTGGGTTTTGCTGTAGACTGGAAGTAGAGTTAGCTCCTCTTCCCAATCAACGGGTGGAGTACTTGGGCTTTTTCTAAGCTCAAGGTCTATATGGGCGGTCCTCTCGGAGCGGCGGCAAGTGGTTGGGTTCTTGGCGCGCTCGGGAGGTTCCGTCCTAGGACGGTTACGGCGCTGTCCGTGATGCGCCTGCTGCTGGGGTCCCTCTTGGCCTCCTCTTCATGAGGAGGATGCAGAGGTGGTTTTTTCCAGTAGGGAAATGGACCCGGTGTGAGACATATGGAAGCGGCTGAAGGTTCCCATGTCAGTACTGGGGGACCTAGTCTTCTGGGGAGGGTCTGGTGCCCTCACCTGCGGGGTCCCCGTGGGCAGCAGGCTGTCACACGTCACGGTCTTCACCAACGCCTCCCTCATGGGATGGGGGGGGACGTGTCGAGCCAACGCAGTAGGGGGCAGCTGCCATGCTGCCCGGTCTGCGCTACATTCAATGTGTTGGAATTGAAGGCAGTCCTTCTGGTCCTCAAACGGCTTGACCACCTTGTGGTGGGCAAGCATGTTTTGGTCGGGACGGACAACACGACGTCAGCGTCGTATATTGTCAGACAGGGTGGAGTGCGCTCCCCCCGTCTGCACCGGGCGGCGGTCGGGCTCTGGCTATGGGCGTTCTCCATCTGCTCTGCCTGAGGGCTCTCCACATCCCCGGCATGGTGAATGTGGGTGCAGGTGTGATGTCGCGGGGCGGTCCTCACCCTGACGAGTGGGGATTACGTCCAGACATAGTCGGGCAGGTCTGGGACCGATTCCGTGGCCGTCCGGGATTCTGTACGCTTTCCCCCTCTTACACCTGATAGCTCAGCTATTGGGGCGGGTACGTCGGGAGCGCGGGACTTCGTCCTGGTCGCGCCGGGATGGGGCTCAGCTGTGTGGTCCCCGGCCCTGATTCAGCTCTTGGTGGCCCCGCCGTGGCCTGTTCACTGCGGGCCCTCTCTCAGGCACGCAGAACTCTGTTCTGCCTCCTGTTCTGGGGCAGCCTCTAGGCTTGGCTGCTGACAGTGTGAATCTGGTGGGGATGCGCCTTGACTATTCTGTGGTTAACGCTATCCGGTACGCGTGCGCTCCGTCCTCTACCGCGGCTTACGCTGGGGGGTGGCTTATGGTCGAGTGTGGGGGCGGAACATTGTTCAGCCACCTTCTCGTGGAACATTCCTGTTTGGCGCTCTGCGTCTCAAGCCTGTGGAACGTTCTCTGTCTCCGAGTGGGACCTCCAACTGGTCCTGGGCCGGTTGTCGGAGGCCCCGTTTGAGCCTCTTGAGCAGGCGCCATTGGATCTGCTGTCTTGAAGACCGCGTTCTTTTTGACCATCACCTCCGCTGAACGCGTGGGTGAGCCGTGTGCTCCCTCGGTGCGGCCTGAGCGCCTGTCTATTCGGCCGATAGCGGTGCCACTCTGAGGCCTAATCCAGTCTTCGTGCCAAAGAATATCCGGAGCTCTTTCGGGATATTGTGGTTCAGGCATTCGTCCATTCAACTGTTTGTTTGTTACGGTGGCCCTTGTACGGGTGAGGCGCGTTGGCTGGACAGGTCCCCCCTTGGGCTGCTGCCCTGTTAGGGGGGGCCTCGTGGAGGACATCTGTGCTGCGGCCTCCTGGTTCTCCCCGGGTCCCTTCGTTACGTATTCCCTCGTGGACATGACTGGGGGTTCTGTCTCCCAGGCGGTTCTGAGGTCTGGGACCACTCCTGCGTCCCGCCTTCGGTGGGCTAGCAGGGGTGTGTAGGTGTGTGCCACGGGGTGATGTGTCACACGTGGTCTCGCCTGTGCTGTGCGTTTTTCAGGGGTCTCTGGTTCCACCTTTTTCGCACTTGGTGGAGTTGACTGCCTCCCCCCCTTCGTTAGGACGGGCGGGTGGACGGGACTCCCCTCCTCCCTGATAGTGGGTGTAACTGACCGCCAAGGGTCAAGATGCCCATCATCTTTATTATCAGTAAGCTTTAATTTACATTGGTCTAGATGATCAACTTTTCTTTATTAGCTCAGAATATTAAGCTTTCTATTTAAGAAACCCTGGGTTAATATTTCAGTTGCCGCTTGTGCATTTTCCTTTAGTGTCCACATGGGGGCAGAGCTCGTCTTTTCTATAGTATAAAGGTCACAGCATCCTGTTTGTTCAAAAGGAGACCTGTAACTAATACAGGATGTAACCCAGAGACAACGTCGGAGCAGACAGCGAACTATATAGAGTACAAGGACCTTACTTCAGTAATTAACACCCCTTGGTAAAGCGGAATAAGGTATGTTGAACTAGGGCTGGGCGATATGACCAAAAACGTTATTGCGATAAAATTATAAAATTATTTTCATATAATTCGATATCGATAATTATCGTCGATATAATGTCTGTCAAGTTTAATTAACTTCTTATGCTGCTGCGAATGTCTCAAGTCGAGTTGATGTCGTCATCAGTCCGCGCACATTAGCAGTTAGCCGACAAGCGGAGTATCTCATGACAATAAATATGACACTAAAATACTCTCTTCCGCCACAATATATTGAAACGAACTGTATACCCCACACTACTATAAACGTGGCCTCAGAATTAAAAACACACACATACTCGGCACGTAAATATATAAAACATCGCCGTGCAAGCTAATTAGCCTAGCAAGCCTGTAGTATCTAAGCGGTGTATTCCATGACAATGTGCTAAATATGACACGAAAATACTCTCTTCCGCCACAATATATTGAAACGACGTCCACTGTATACCCCCACTACTATAAACGTGGCCTCAGAATTCACGCCACACACACTCGGCACGTAAATATATAAAACATCGCAGTGCAAGCTAATTAGCCTAGCAAGCCTTGTTGTTGAGTGAGTCCTACCTCCTTCCGGGTGTACTTCGCTCTCGGCCATCTCCTTCACTGATTGGTTGTTAGCTGTTGTGCGCAAGCACGTCATCACGTAACGTTGGTTGTTGTTAGTGAGTGTGCTGAGCCGAGGCTGAACGGAGCCAAGCTTGGAAAATCGATATATCGAAACTTTGCGACCACGTTTCACGTTTATTTCGAGGAAATAATTTATCGCGATAGTTATCGTTATCGTTTTATCGCCCAGCCCTATGTTGAACACAAAAATGTATTATTATTATTGAAGATGTCTATATTTTGCGTGTTGTAGACATGTAAAGTGGTGCACCGACTGATTCGGTTCTAATCAAGAGCACCTGCTGCCGAACAAGTAACGTTACTTATTATTATTAGTTTCCCTAAATGCCCTTTTATTATGGAAGACGAGTTCACCCTTGATATCATTAAATTCAAATGTTTGTTTGAACGCATTATGTGCTTTGTTGTGGTTCTGTGAGCAATATAACTAATTGTGTATGTTTGTGTTTTTACTGTCATAGTTTTCACGGTGCAAACGGGGCAAACGGTGCAACCGTCACAACCTGTACAACCACGGTGCAACGACGACTGCAAAAGAAAAGCTACAGTGCTGCTATGCTAAAATGCAAAAGAAAAGAGAAAATGAATAAAAGCACCTGTACAAAACATAACCGCATCTTTATTTCATCACGATGCTGGGGGGGCAGTTACAGTGGGGCTTACGGGCCCTCAGGGGGTACACTTGTCGGGTCACGCGTCTGCTCTGCCCCATATCTCATAATGGCAGGAGCGAGACGCGATGACCAGTATGATATATAACGAAAGCTTATCCTATAACCTAGTTATATGAATACTGGCAGAGCGTCTCGCTCTCAGCGCCCTGAGGTCCCTTGGTTGGGTTTTCAATAGGGATGCCCCGATCACGTTTTTTGCCACCGATACCGATCACCGATCGTCGTGAGCCATATCGGCCGATACCGATACCGATAGTTTTTGATTAAAAAGAAATTAAAAATTATTTTATATAAAAAATTTTTTTTTATAAAATATATTATATAATTAGACTTGTACTTGTATTATCTGCGAGACATCGCCACCACGCAACAAGTCAAAATGCTCGCTATCTGCAAACAGCTCCACTGTCTGTGTGTACTCTAGTAGCCTCCAGCTCCAAAAAGGATTCTCCGGAGCTGCACCTGGACCCTATACTCGAGTAGCCTCGAGCTACGGCAAGGATTCTCCGGAGCTGCAGATGGACCCTATTGATATAATGTTACTGTGCTTTGGTCATATCACATTCAGCAAGCCCTCAGCTCGAATACGCATTGAATCAATGTTATAAGACATTGATATCAAGAGCTATCTGTAGCTACTGCTAGCCGGCTAGATGACGTTAAGACAGAACTTTTTAGTTCAATGGGACATTTCGTTTTGAACAGTGAACTAACATCAGCTAACGCAAGCTAACGCAAGCTAACGGAGGTATCAACATGGACTAATAGACTTGCTGGAGCATTTGTTGATATCAGGAGCTATCAGTAGCTAGCCGGCTAAATACCGTTAGACAATGCCTACTAAAAGTGAATAGTTGACTGGGTAATTTTGTTTAAACAGTAACGATAGCTAGGTAGCTAACGTTACCTCAGGTCGAATGCACTATAGACTCGAGCAGAGGAGCCGCCTCTCAGTCCTCTGTGTTTACAAACTGTACACGGGTGCGGGCGGGGCTATGGAGGAGGAGCAGCGGCAGTTTGCAGGTCCGACTCCTGTGTGTCTGAGACAGACAGCGAGTGAGATCTTCGCTTGATCGGTTTCCGATCGGTGAATATGACTCATTATCGGAATTCACAGAGCGCATATTTATACTGATTATCGGCCGATAACGATCGGTGGCCGATCGATCGGGGCATCCCTAGTTTTCAATGTTGGAAACTTTTTTTCCCGAGGAAGGTAGAGTGTGACCATGTCCGACGTCTTATAGGAGTACGCTGGGGCGTGGCCTGGTCAGGTGCATGGGTGCAGATTGTTTGTTCATGAGCACAGTAGGTGCTAGGAGATAAGAGTTCTCATAATGGCAGGAGTGAGACGCTCTGCCAGTATTCATATAACTAGGTTATAGGATAACCTTTCGTTATCTTGTCAGTTAACCAGGTCATTAGTTATTCATTAGTTCATCAGCTGTGTTGCTCGTTATCTTGTCAGTTAACCAGGTCATTAGTTCAACAGCTGTGTTGGTCGTTATCTTGTCAGTTAACCAGGTCATTAGTTCAACAGCTGTGTTGGTCGTTATCTTGTCAGTTAACCAGGTCATTAGTTATTAATTAGTTCATCAGCTGTGTTGGTCGTTACCTTAATGGTGACATATCCATGTGAGACCTCGTCAGGGTGACAGGCCACTGGGAGACTGTCAGCTGTGACCGCCTGGAACACACACACACACGCTCAATCAACAAATTACTCCGTCACTCACTCACTCAGTCAGTCAGTCAGTCAGTCAGTCAGTCAGTCAGTCAGTCAGTCAGTCAGTCAGTCAGTCAGTCAGTCAGTCAGTCAGTCAGTCAGTCAGTCAGTCAGTCAGTCAGTCAGTCAGTCAGTCACTCAGTCAGTCACTCATACCGTGGTTCCAGTGAGGTCAGCCAGCTCGATGAAAGCTACAGTCAGGTCTTTCACCAGAATGGCCTTCATCCCTGCCCACTCTGCTGTCCGCACGCCCTCCTCGTCCACATCCAACCACAGGGCCTGAAACAAAGAGTGGCAGGTCCACCAACCAATTAGAGAGACTGAAATACAGGGGTCCCTTATTATGTGAACGTTGTTAGTAATGTGTGTGTGCGTGTGCGTGTGTGCGCTCTACCTGTGCAGGTGTGACCCCCAGGCGCTGCAGGGCGCAGCTGAACATGGCGGGCTCGGGGACCCTGTGACCCGTCCGACAGGACTGGAGGACCAGGTCAAAATGGCCGCCGAGCAGGGAGAGCAGGCGGGAGGAGCCGTCTCCGGCGGCGATGTCGTCCACCCAGTGATTGGCCAGAACGGCTGTCTGTAATCCTGATGGGCAGAGATGGAGTGCGGAGGTCAGCGTGGACAGAAAATAGACCAGGAGGAGGAGAGTTATGTGACCTTTCTAAGACCCGCCTGCTGAGGGGTTTTACTTTTCACCCTCCTCGCAGGACCGTCCCTAAATACACTCTAAGCCTTCACAAAATGAATGTGGACCGTCCCGCATTTACCATCTTTGTTTTTATTTATAATTGTTTAAATAAGAGATAGATCACAGTGGAACCTCACTCCCCAGGTCTATAGATCACAGTAGAACCTCACTCCCCAGGTCTATAGATCACAGTAGAACCTCACTCCCCATGTCTATAGATCACAGTGGAACCTCACTCTCCAGGGCCCTCATTTATCAACAATTCTTAGAAAATGTTCTATTTTCGTACTTAAGCACAGAATTTAGAATGTGTGTATGCACAGAAATATTGGGATTTATCAACCGTGCGTACACGGGTCCTACGCTCCTCCGTGTTGATAAATACCAATTGTTCTTACCGTCAATGCTCGTGCATGATTATTCATATATGGTCATGAAACACCCCCCATGGGATGTGAAATAATGGACTGAACCGAGCGAACTCTGAGAAACTCCACGAGCGAGATTGTTCACGGAGGCGCTGCCGAACCAAGAACATACAACCCGTGTTATGGGATAAATAAAAGGCTGGCGGACTTGTACATGGTGATGTCAGATATCAACGACTCCCTAAGACCATTGCTGCAATTCTGCCTGGACAGCTCAAAATACTAATAAAGACTGTTCGTTAACCACTGTTTGGCGTTGGTGTGTCATTATAACCATGCTGGAATATGAATGCCTTTATTTGTTTTGTTCGATTGGCTACCGGGTATAATATGATTTGTACTAGAGGCATACAATCTATTTTGTTGTCGGTATTAGGTAGCCTATATGAATTACATATAATAGCAGCCATAGCCTACATTATGCAACAGTAACTTGCGCATATATAATATATCATATCATATCCCTATAGGCTATGTCTCCCAGGAATCGTGGGGCTCTGGGGAATAAATGTTGGGAACCCCTGCTATAGCCATTATCCTTTATAATGTTATAGGCTATTTTATTTACAGTTTACTCTATCAGCCTACCCAGCATGTAGTTGTTAGAACTCAACTCGTTATTGTTTTGCGCATGGATTGCAGAAGTGCGGGAATGTTTTGATTTATGTTTGGAAGGCTTTGACATTGTGGGACGGGGTGGGTGGAGTTTCGAAGTTATGTAAGCAGAATACAAGTCATATCACCCACACGATATATGCTACCTGTATCCTCCAGAGCATGTATGCTTTTCATTAATTTAAGACACATTTATTGCAAGGGTTTTGTATACACATAAACTCAACAAATAACCTCTGTTCTCGTTGCAATGCGTTTTTAATTCTTTCTTATACAGTAGGAAGGGGGAAGAACACTATATTGTGCATGTTCATATGACTTGTATTCTGCTTACACCTTCGGGGTTCCACTTGTTTCGTTTAACGTTATGGCAAAGCCTTTTGAATGTGGTCGGGCGTTCCCGTGTTTCTGCGGTCTGTGCGCAAAATAATAACGAGTTGAGTTAAGCGGAGCACAGTCAGTACACCCCGTATATTGCGATAACGCTATATATAAACCATGCTGCATTCATTCAGAGAGAAAGACCTATTATTCCAAATGCTATTTAAATGGTTTTGACCATAATTACACTACTGTTGCTATTTTACAATGAACTATAATGAATTACGGGCCATACAGAACACGCCAGTGTTGAAACTAATGCACAGAAGCTTATTTCCGCGTTGCAATATTCAATATTCTACCACCGGGCGCCAGGTTCGCATGCTCCGAGCTGTGCGTAGATATACGCACAAAGTCAAGCACAAATACAATTTGATAAGTCCCACACTTTGCTTAGAAATGATCGTACGCACGGGTTACGTGCGTATAAAGAACTTGAACTTGAACTTGGGTTACGCACATATCTGTGCGTACGCAACGTTGATAAATGAGGGCCCAGGTCTATAGATCACAGTGGAACCTCACTCCCCAGGTCTATAGATCACAGGTGGAACCTCACTCCCCAGGTCTATAGATCACAGGTGGAACCTCACTCTCCAGGTCTATAGATCACAGTGGAACCTCACTCCCCAGGTCTATAGATCACAGGTGGAACCTCACTCTCCAGGTCTATAGATCACAGGTGGAACCTCACTCCCCAGGTCTATAGATCACAGGTGGAACCTCACTCTCCAGGTCTATAGATCACAGGTGGAACCTCACTCCCCAGGTCTATACTGTAGATCACAGTGGAACCTCACTCCCCAGGTATATACTGTAGATCACAGTGGAACCTCACTCCCCAGGTCTATAGATCACAGTAGAACCTCAACCTCAGGTCTATAGATCACAGTAGAACCTCACTCCCCAGGTCTAGAGATCACATTAGAACCACAGTGGAACCTCACTCCCCATATCTATAAATCACAGGTGGAACCTCACTCTCCAGGTCTATAGATCACAGTGGAACCTCACTCCCCAGGTCTATACTGTAGATCACAGTGGAACCTCACTCCCCAGGTCTATAGATCACAGTAGAACCTCAACCCCCAGGTCTATAGATCACAGGTGGAACCTCACTCCCCAGGTCTATACTGTAGAACCTCACTCCCCAGGTCTAGAGATCACAGGTGGAACCTCACTCCCCAGGTCTAGAGATCACAGTAGAACCACAGTGGAACCTCACTCCCCAGATCTATAAATCACAGTGGAACCTCACTCCCCAGGTCTATAGATCACAGTAGAACCTTACTCCCCAGATCTATAAATCACAGTGGAACCGCACTCCCCAGGTCTATAGATCACAGTAGAACCTCACTCCCCACATCTATAAATCACAGGTGGAACCTCACTCCCCAGGTCTATAGATCACAGTAGAACCTCAACCCCAGGTCTATAGATCACAGTAGAACCTCAACCCCAGGTCTAGAGATCACAGTAGAACCACAGTGGAACCTCACTCCCCAGGGCCCTCATTTATCAACTTGACGTACGCACAGATATGTGCTTAAGCCGTGCGTACGATAATTTCTAAGCAAAGTGTGGGATTTATCTATTTGAACTTGTGCTTGACTTTGTGCGTATATTTAAGCACAGGTCGGACCATGCGTAGGTGGCGCCGGTGGTAGAATATTTTCACAGCGCGGAAATAAGCACCGACTGTGCTCTGCGTAACTCAACTCGTTATTATTTTGCGCATATATTGCAGAAATACAGGAACGTTTTGATTATATTTAAAAGGCTTTGCCATTGTTAAACGTAATAAGTGGAACCCCGAAGCTGTAAGCAGAATACAAGTCATATGAACACCCACGATATAAAAACGCATTGCAATTAGAACAGACAGAGGTTATTTGTTGAGTGTATGTGTATACAAAACCCTTGCAATAAATGTGTCTTATGAATGAAAAGCATACATGCTCTGGACACAGAGCATATATCGTGTGGGTGATATTACAGAATTTCACTTATTTAGTTTTACAATGTCAAAGCCTAAATCAAAACGTTCCCGTATTTCTGCAATCTATGCGCAAAATAATAACGAGTTGAGTTCTAACAAAGAACGTATTACATGCTGGTATGCTGATAGAGTAAACTATGATATGAATATGAATATGATATGATCATATAAATACTGGTCCGTCCGCGAGGATATCGAGGACTCGGATAGCCATTAAGCCATTTGAGAATATAGGCGGCCTATAGTCTATACATATTATTTAATGTTTTCATAAGCGTAAAGATACAACAGCTAGATTAATGATCAAGTTAGTTTACTGTATGCAGGCTTCGCAGGGCTGTGTGTTATATATGCGCAAGTTACTGTTGCATAATGTAGGCTGGCTGCTATTATATGTAATTCATAGGCTACCTAATACCAACAACAAAATGGATTGTATCATATGCCTCTACACACATTATATCATGTACATCATATTATATCCGGTTGAGAGAGTCAACAGCTTTAAGTACCTCGGAGCCTACATATCCGAGGACTTGACATGGACCACACACATTGACAGTGTTGTGAAGAAGGCACGACAACGCCTCTACTTCCTCAGGCGCCTAAGGAAGTTCCAAGTCAGTCAGAAGATCCTTAAGAACTTCTACTCATGTACAATAGAGAGCATCCTGACTGGCAACATCACCTCCTGGTTTGGGAATAGCACTGCACAAGACCGAAGCAGACTACAAAGAGTGACACGTTCAGCCGAACGCACAATTGGAGGGGGGCTCCCCACCCTCCAGAACATTTACAACAAGCGTTGCAGGGGCAAGGCTAAGAGAATCATTAAAGACTCCAGTCACCCGAACAACTGCCTCTTTGAACTGCTGCGGTCAGGCAAGCGATACCGGAGTCTCAAGGCGAGCACAGAAAGACTCAGAAGAAGCTTCTATCCCCAGGCCATCAGGCTGCTAAACGAACAATGAACACTACACAACAACAACCATCAAACGCACATAGCACACACATCCACACGCACACACTCACTTTAAACAAACACACTGTGTAGCACCCACTCCACACACTTTATAGCACACACCCACTTTAAACAAACACACTGTAGCACCCACTCCCCACACTTTATATTTATTGATGAAGGATTGCACTACAACTCGTACACCTTACTGTAAATTGTACCTAAATTGTACCTCATCCCATTTCTGCTTTGCACTATATAGTATTGTATATTATATGGTAACTCAGTTACGTCTATTCTGCATCGAACATTGTACATATGTCTATACTGAACACTGTGACCTCATTTTCTACTTCTAAATTACATGCTATACTATGTTATTTGATACTATCTTGTCTAGCACAGTCTCTGGAGCATAACAGTAAGAAGCATTTTGTATGAAAGTATTCTGTACTTCTGTATGACAACTATTAAAGAAACTTGAACTTGAAGTTGGGAAACTTGAATCTTGGTTCGGCAGCGCCTCTGTGAACAATCTCGCAGTCTCATTCAGGCCTAATTGTATTTAATTCAATTGTAATGTTATTACTGGGGTATCTAAAACATCACAATGTAGATCAGGGTGATCCACTGAAGCCATAATGACTCTGATCAGAACCACGGGCTCATGACGAGCGCACACAATAGGCATTGTAGAGCGCAGAGTTGGCGTGCTGAAATTGATTTAATTTCAGTCATTACAGTGCTTAATGTCGGGTCATCTCTTGTCATTTATTTCTGTCAATGTGCTGGTTCTGTAGCAGGACTGGGTCAGTCAACATCCTTGGCTCCCGGCGCACCGAAGATTATACGTTCAAGTTCGGTTGGACCTCTGTGATCAATCTCGCTTCTAGTGAAGTCTCTCAGAGTTTGCTTGGGTTAGTCCACTTTTCCACATTTCATGGGGGTGTTTCATTACCGTATATGGTTAATCGGGGCGGTTCTGGTATGCAAATACGTGAAAGTGTGCACGAGCCTCGGCGTAGGACCAAGGTGATATTTATCATGACAGGTGTGCGTAGGACCTGTGTACGCACGTGTGATGCATCCGTTTTTTTTTGTGCGTGCACACATTCTAAATTCTGTGCTTAAGTATGGAAATAGAACATTTTCTACGTCACGTTGATGAATGAGGGCCCAGGTCTATAAATCACAGGTGGAATCTCAGGTCTAGAGATCACAGTGGAACCTCACTCCCCAGGTCTATAAATCACAGTGGAACCTCACTCCCCAGGTCTAGAGATCACAGTAGAACCACAGTATAACCTCACTCCCCAGGTCTAGAGATCACATTAGAACATCACTCCCCAAGTCTAGAGATCACAGTGGAACCTCACTACCCAGGTCTATAAATCACATTAGAACCTCACTCCCCAGGTCTATAAATCACAGTAGAACCTCACTCCCCAGGTCTATAGAGCACAGTGGAACCTCACTCCCCAGGTCTATAAATCACAGTAGAACCTCAGGTCTATAAATCACAGTGGAACCTCCCTCCACAGGTCTATAGATCACAGTGGAACCTCACTCCCCAGGTCTATAAATCACAGTAGAACCTCACCCACCTGGCCTATGAATCACAGTAGAACCTCCCTTCCCCGGTCTATAGATCACAGTGGAACCTCACCCACCTGGCCTATAAATCACAGTAGAACCTCACTCCCCGGGGCCCTCATTTATCAACAATTCTTAGAAAGTGTTCTATTTTAGTACGTAAGCACAGAATTTAGAATGTGTGTACGCACAGAAATATTGGGATTTATCAACCGTGTGTACACGGGTCCTACGCTCCTCCGTGTTGATAAATACCTCTTTGTTCTACCGTCAATGCTCGTGCATGATTATCCATATATGGTCATGAAACACCCCCCATGGGGTGTGAAATAATGGACCAACCCGAGTGAACTCTGAGAAACTCCACGAGCGAGATTGTTCACGGAACCAAGAAGACACAACCCGTGTTATGGGATAAATAAAAGGCTGGCGGACTTGTACATGGTGATGTCAGATATCAAGACTCCCTAAGACCATTGCTGCAATTCTGTCTGGACAGCTCAAAATACTAATAAAGACCGTTCGACTGTTTGGCGTTGGTGTGTCATTATAACCATGCTATGAATGCCTTTATTCGTTCTGTTCGATTGGCTACCGGGTATAATATGATTTGTACTAGAGGCATACAATCTATTTTGTTGTCGGTATTAGGTAGCCTGTATGAACTACATATAATAGCAGCCATAGCCTACATTATGCAACAGTAACTTGCGCATATTTAATAACACATGGCACAGCCCTGCATACAGTAAACCAATTTGATCATTAATCTAGCTGTTGTATCTTTACGCTTATGAAAACATTAAATAATATGTAGGCTATAGGCCGTCGCTTTGCATTAATAGCCTATATTCTCAAATGGCATTTAATGGCTATCCGACTCCTCGCTATCCTCGGACGGACCAGTATACCTTTATATCATATCATATTCATATCATAGTTTACTCTATCAGCCTACCCAGCATGTAATATGTTCTTTGTTAGAACTCTACTCATTATTATTTTGCGCATAGATTGCAGAACTACGGGAAAGTTTTGATTTATATTAAAAGGCTTTGACATTGTAAAACTAAATACGTGGAATTCTGTAAGCAGAATACAAGTCATATCACCCACACGATAGCTCTGTATCCAGAGCATGTATGCTTTTCATTCATTTAAGACACATTTATTGCAAGGGTTTTGTATACACAAACTCAACAAATAACCTCTGTTCTCGTTGCAATGCGTTTTTTATTCTTTCTTATAGGAAGGGGGAAGAACACTATATCGTGGGTGTTCATATGACTTGTATTCTGCTTACAGCTTCGGGGTTCCACTTATTATGTTTAACAATGGCAAAGCCTTTTAAATATAATCAAAAGTTCCCGTATTTCTGAAATCTATGCGCAAAATAATAACGAGTTGAGTTACGCGGAGCGCAGTCAGTCAGTACACCCCGTATATTCCGATAACGCTATATATAAACCATGGCCATGCTGCATTCATTCGGAGAGAAATACCTATTATTCCAAATGCTATTTATAGGGTTTTGACCATAATTACACTACTGTTGCTATTTTACAATGAACTATAATGAATTACGGGCCATACAGAACACGCCAGTGTTGAAGCTTATTTCCGCATTGTAAACATATTCTACCACCGGGCGCCAGCTACGCATGCTCCGAGCTGTGCGTAGATATACGCACAAAGTCAAGCACAAGTTCAAATTGATAAGTCCCACACTTTGCTTAGAAATTATCGTACGCACGGGTTACGCACATATCTGTGCGTACGCAACATTGATAAATGAGGGCCCAGATCTATAAATCACAGTGGAACCTCACCCACCTGGCCTATAAGGCCATGGTTACACTGGGGTAAAACAGCAACGTTGTATTTTTGAATGATTACGTTTGCATGTCCAAGTTAAAAAGAAACGCCGTTTTGGCAGGAAAATGCGGGTTCCTAGTGGCAACGCTGAAAGGGTGTTTTCGTTTTGGAAACTCGCAGACAATGGTGCCATGTAATTTGCGCAAGCCGGATACAGAGCCGTTTCTTGCCCAACGCCCATGCGCAGTAGTAAACACAGACGACAAATTCTCCCCTGGCTGGACCTATACAGCATACTGTATCAGCTGCGTCCTCCTCAGATTGCCTGTAGCTGCGGCTAAACTAAGATCATGTGTTGTCAAGTTATTGTTATAAGGAACCCAGTACTCCAAACTACAACAGTCTGCATTCCCTTAACAATTGTTTGTATTGAGCCGTATTGTATTGTACCGATTCTGCAATCTGTTAAAAAACATTTACATCCATTCATTCTGCTAGCATTAACGTGACTACGCTGCTAGCCACAATGCTATACTGTTATAATGGCATATCCCAATCACGTTAGCACGTAAGCTAACAATTTTTGTGAGACTAAACTCCGCTCTTGGTGGTCAATTGTGTTGATGTTAGTTTTGTTTCATCAACAAATGATCAACAAATGAGGCAGAACACAGTGAATGTATCCGTTTTTGTTTATTGCACTTTATTTCTTGCTGAAAAAGAAATGCTATGTTGCTAAATGGCTCATGCGAGGTATAAAGATGGTGGCTTTCTGAGATTTTGAGCAGGATGTGGAGTGGCTCGTTCAACCTTTCTGATTGGTTGAAAATGGCCTTCATGTTTGAACTACATCGCAACCTACTGCTTTGGCATTGTACTACATGTATATAGTAGAGGAGACAAAACAACGTCTAACTTAACTCCAACTTGCCTGCCAATACGCAGCGTACTGAAAAGCTAAATGAAACTAAATGAAATTACCCTAATGTAACCGCAGCCTAAATCACAGTAGAAGCTCAGTTTTTATACTTGACCTCTTGAAAGTGTGAACGGCTTTGAAGTTTGTCTAGTCATTGATTCATGGCTTTTTGTATCATTGATTTTGGCAAGTCTGGCCTTGGGGTTTTAAGTCAGCTTTTAACTTGCTCGCATGCACGTGTGTGGGAGAGAGAGAGAGAGACAGGGAGTTAGAGAGAGAGAAGGAGAAAGAGAGAAGGAGAGACAGAGAGAAAGAGAGAGGCAGATGGAGACAGCAAGTGAGAGAGAGAGAGAGAGAGATATAGAGAGGCAGACAGACAGGGAGAGGCAGATGGAGACAGCGAGACAGAGAGACAGATGGATGCATCATTCACCGCCTGGTATGGAAACTTCTCTGCGCTACAGAGCGTTGTGTGAACGGCCCGGAGCATCAGTGGCTGTGAGCTCCCCCTCCATCCAGGACAGTATATATATCAGTGGCGAAGCGTACCGGAGTTAACCGGGCCTTCATAATATTATATATTATTAATATTATATTCCAAATAAAATAAGTCCCTCGATACTCCGTGCTGCTGCTGCTGCTGACTTGAAATAAAATAGACAGTTCTGTGGGCAGTCGGCCCGACACTAAACAGCAGTCTGTTATAATCACATTTGTATGAGCTAACGAATTCCGTTATATTGGACATTTGCATTAATTATATCAAGCGAAGAATTGAGAAAGCAGAGAGAGACGGCAACATTATCGTGTGGTTCAACGTTGCGTGATCGCTAAAACCAATGCCGATCTCCGCCTCCCAGCGAGTTGTCATTATTAGACATGCATGGTGACTCAACAACGAAACAAATGTAACTATTTTAATACAATTCAAATTGTGCTTAGAGGGAAGTTACGGTATGCAAAGAAAGATCAAGTCAAGAATTACCAAATGAAACGCACAGCAGCCCAGCCAATATTTCAAGACAGACATATATGTGTGGAAATAAAATGCGCAGCGGCAGATCAATATAATCAATATAAATTAATTTGTTTCACTCACCATTTTGACGTGGTTCACCTGAAGACGAAATCCATCCTCCTGTCCATTTGGGTGAACTTTTCAATGACCCGGTCATACAGCTGATCAGTCCTTTTCAGATCCAGGAGCATTTCTTTTTCAATTGACATGGAGGATAATGCAGAGAGTCGGGCTTGTCCGGTTGTATTCCTCGCATATGTTTTAATGCGCTTGAGGGCAGAAAATGTCCTTTCCACGGTTGAGGTGGTGACAGGGATAGTTACAACTAAACACGTCAGTTTATATAGCTGCTTCATGCTTTCACTGAGTTTTTTTTGTTGAAGAAATAGAAGAAGGTCAGATGGGTCCTTTCCCTGAAAATCTGCCATAGAATACATGACACCAAGTTCGGTTTTCAGCCGTGGCAAGTCAAAACGCGGCCCGTAGCTGTCAGTCAGGCTTGTGAAAGCAGTTTCAGGGAACGTTTTCTTATAGATGGTGAACTGCGTGGGATCCAGAAGGGAAAGGAATGAAAGCTTTTCGTGATCTTTAAAACGAGTTGTCATTTGATTTAGAATATTGTCAATAATGCCATCATGCACCTTCTTGTAGTATGTACGTGGATCTCCGCACGCTCTGCGCCCAGGTGGCACACCGGTGGTGTTCACTGTCTCGTCATAGAGTTGCTCAAAACGTGGCCTCTGCTCCTCAATGCGAATGCAAAACTCGTCCACCCGAGCCAAACAAAACTGCATGTCAAATGACTTGCTCTGCAAAATGTCAAAAAGAACATCTGCATGGGAAAACATTTCGTAAAATGTTGAAATTAAAAAGCTAAATTCAAAGGTGCTCAAGTATGATATATGAGCATCAGCACCGCCTGTAGCAGTATCGTCAAATTCCTCGTGGTGGTCAACTATGTACTGGAACACGTCCTTAAGAGCATCTTTCTGTTCAAATACAGTGCAAACCAATCTTGATGTGAAATTCCACCTAGTTGGTGCAACTCGTGGCAGTCGCCTTTGACACATCTGGTCAAGCACTTGCGTACGTTTGGGCGATTTAGTGAAGAACGCGGCCATGGAAGACAGGTGTGAGAGGAAGATTTTGCATTCTTGAATTTTTTTTACACCTTGAGATAAAACTAAATTAAGGACATGTGCATAACAGTGTATGAAAAGCGCATCGGGGACCCTTTCCTTCACTTTGGCTTGGACACCGTTTAGTCCCGAGGCCATAACAGGTGCACCATCGTAACACTGCGCTACAAGTTTATCTGTGCATGCATATTCCTCCAAGAAATTAAGAGCCAGGGTTGCAACCTCTTCTGCTGTTTTGCCCCCCGACACATCCACATATTTAATGAACCTCTCTTTTACGCCACCGTCTGTTACATAACGAAGAACAATTGACAGCTGTGCAGCATTGCTCACATCGGACGTTTCATCCAGCATTAGAGCTACACATGACGCGTTCCTTATTTCTTCTTTAATTTCGTCATTCATCACATCAGCAACAGCACTTATCAAATCGTTCTGTATTTGACTTGAGGTTCCAATAAATACCTTGGAAGTGGTCAGATGGTAGTGCAAAGCTGGATCATATTCTGCTAAAAATGACAAAAGCTCCAGGTAATTCCCCCGGTTCAAAGATGTTCCACTCTCATCATGGCCCCTGAAAGCCATCTCCTGTTTCCCTAGGAAAACCATGCAGTGTATGAGCCATTTAAAATATCCCGATTTTTTTTGACCTTTTCGTTGTGCATCGTTGTTTCTCTCCGTCTCTGTTCATCCAGCTGTAAATCAACCCTTGCGTCTCCAAATGTTTTCAGACTAATTGTTGCCTTAAGGTGACTTGCCGAGCCTTCATGCTTTTGTGCAGACTTTGTTAAACAGGTAAGGTTATCGAAGCCTCTAAAGTTCCACGCACCCTTGTCGGTCCCAAACAACAAACATTCCCAGCAGAAAAGCTTCTTCCGTGAAACCGAGCCAGTCATCCAGGGGTACCGTTCCCAATTACTAGCCTGGAAATGTCGCTCGTAACCAGCCTTTGATGCCTGGCTGATTTCCAGTCCTTCTGGGGTTGGGCGGCCTTTTTTGATAATGTCCATCTTTTCATTGAATGTTCTTCTTGAAAAGGGAACTGTTAATAAATCCGCAACAACATCGACGGTATCATTTGCTGCTGCCATGTTTCAGTTTGTCTCGTGTTGTCTTGCTTGATAGTTAACTAAGGTAGCAAGTTCCACGTTTGCCGTTTTGCGCTCTGATTGGCCGACGCAGCCAGACTCTAGAATACTTTGGCATCTAAAAGACTACGCCCATTGACTACAGCTCCAAATGTGATTGGCTGATCAAACTGTCACTCCACACCTGGGCTCCTGTTAAGGTTTATTGGGCAGGTCGAGCTAGAATACCCGATGGAGGAAAGTCTGCCCAGAGACTTGTGAAAAGAAATCTCCGATTGGCTGTTATTTTCTCCTGTACAAAAACGCTCTAATGCGCAGTGAATGGGTCGAAAACAACTATGGCGAGTGAAACAGTGCGGTTTTAACAGATTAGCGACACAAACTATTTTAATACATTTGATAAAAAAAAATAAAAAAATAAAAATAAAAAAAAGGAATTTTTAAAATTCATATTTTCTTTCTTCTGAGGCTCACAGGGCCTTCTCTGAATACCTTGAAGGCCCTGAGAATTCGCCACTGATATATATATATATATATATATATATATATATATATATATATATATATATTAGAGGTGGGCATAGATAAATTTTTTTAATCTAGATTAATCTATCTGCAATCCTGGATTTAATCTAGATTAATCTAGATTAAAATGGCTAAAAAAAAAAAAAAAAACCTGCCGAAGGCATTCAAAATATGTGTGTTCTACCCAAATAATGACCAGAAGTAAGTCCTTACTTTTTCTTTCCTCCTTATGTTTCTCAGGCCAGGTGGCCCATTACACCATGAGCCCATCTCCCGTTTCCAAAATGCATTACAGACCGTTTGAAAAAGCTGTTTTGCTATAATAATTGGTAATGAAATATCAAAATAATGTTCAATAAGATGTACTTGTGTTTAATAAGTTGTTTTATTCAGAAGTTAACACAAATACATAATATTACCAGTACAGTACAGTATCTAGCACACTCTCAGGAGCAAAACAGAAAGAATCATTTCAAACTTGAACTATGTGACATGGCTTGAATCAACTGCTCCAGTGGAGTTGCTCAGTGGCCAATGGTGTCAACTGTGGTTGTACTGGGCAGCTCCCAGGTGTGAATGGAACTGTGTGAATGTGAAGCAGGGCGTTCCTGAAAAAGAGCATCTGTGCTCAGCGAACCTACCCTGGGTAAATAAAGGTAAAAAAAAAAAAACATTTGCGCTAATTATATTATCGCGCGATACTAGTATAGCATTAACGCAGCAAGTTTTTTTTTTTTTTTTTTTTTTTTTTTTTTACATTTTTTTGTCTACCTTTATTTACCCAGGGTAGGTTCGCTGAGCACAGATGTTCTTTTCCATTCACACCTGGGAGCTGCCCAGTACAACCACAGTTGACACCATTGGCCACTGAGCAACTCCACTGGAGCAGTTGATTCAAGCCATGTCACATAGTTCAAGTTTGAAATGATTATTTCTGTTTTGCTCCTGAGAGTGTGCTAGATACTGTACTGTACTGGTAATATTATGTATTTGTGTTAACTTCTGAATAAAACAACTTATTAAACACAAGTACATCTTATTGAACATTATTTTGATATTTCATTACCAATTATTATAGCAAAACAGCTTTTTCAAACAGTCTGTAATGCATTTTGGAAACGGGAGATGGGCTCATGGTGTAATGGGCCACCTGGCCTGAGAAACATAAGGAGGAAAGAAAAAGTAAGGACTTACTTCTGGTCATTATTTGGGTAGAACACACATATTTTGAATGCCTTCGGCAGTTTTTTTTTTTTTTTTTTTTAGCCATTTTAATCTAGATTAATCTAGATTAAATCCAGGATTGCAGATAGATTAATCTAGACTAAAAAAATTAATCTATGCCCACCTCTAATATATATATATATATATATATATATATATATATATATATATATATATATATATATATATAATACAACAGATGGTGTTTCGGATTCTTAATGCTGTTAATTTTAACTCTTACACTGTTTACTTACTAGATTCAAGAGGTTTATTTGTCACATACATACCAGGGCATACAGTGAAATGCGGGTGGCCATGCCCGCTTTGATTGTGAAATAATACTAATAATAAAATAGACGTAAAAAACAGGTAATACAAATACATAAAATAGACATGATAAAGTCCTGAGATAGTGCAATACAATGTTAGCTACGGATTAAGGCACTGGGTCCTATGTACACTACTATACAATATACAGTTTTTACTCTATATCCTTATGCTATACTTGCTATTTCTAAACTAAGAACCACATTAGTTCTTTCCTTAAAATTACCTTTATTTTCCTTGTTCCTTTAAAGTGTCCTTTCCATTTGGTTTAAAGTGACCGTTTGTCTGTGAGCGATTGCAGCATGCGTGTTGTGTGTGTATGTGTGTGCTCATGTGTACTAGTACTGTGTGCTGATGAAGAGGAGCCAAGAAACAAATAATGTCACTCATGTGTGTCTATCTGCCCATGTAAAATATACTATATCGGACAGACATCCCGCAAATAAAAAATCAGATTGAACGAACACAGAAGCATATAAAGCGGGCCGACATTAATTCCCCTGTGGCACAACATTTTAACGAAATGGATCATAAAATCAATGACCTCAAGTGCATAGGTCTAGAGATGGTATTTCTTAATAGAAGGGGTGGTAACCATGAACAACTTCTTTTGCAACGGGAATGTGTATGGATTCATCGGCTCCAATCTATGTATCAATCTGGTATGAATGAAGAGTTCAATTTGGCTCCATTCCTTTAGGTGAAAGCTGAGCCTATTCTAAGTTGTTTACTGTATAAACAATAACTAGTACACTGATTAATGAACGGTCTAATAACCTGATACCCCCAATGTACTAGTTTTTTGTTCCATACAGACTTGTAAATAATGTATTGTAATATGTATTAATATGTGTTGTTTCATACATAGCCATTATACGCATTCATGCGATACTGTGATGATATCTACCTGTCAATCTAGCCCTGCTAATTACTGATCATGACGTCAACCTAGACTGTTGACTGATTGCTGATTGTTCCCACCTGCATGTTGTCAAGTACAGCCTAGTTAAGGTTTGTTTGTCACAACTATCATTGCACACTGATGAAAACCGGATGGCTGAAAACGTTTTGTGCGTATACAACTTGTGCATATTAAAATAAAAACAACGACTTTCCTCGAGTGCGGCCCCTACTCCATTTTTTGTGTGTGTGTGTGCGCACCATTCTGGCGCAGAGAGGCGACGGTCAGCAGCACAGCAGGGTGGAGGTCAGGCTGGTCGTGGAGGAGGTGACCCAGCAGACCGCTCACTGAGAACCCCTCTGGAAGAGACACCTTCTGGGCCTCCGCTGCCTCCACACACTGCCTGTCCAGCTCTGGGATCATCTGCAAACACATGCACACAATACACCTGGAGGATCTGAGACGTCTCCATCTTAGTGCTGTCAATCGATTCAAATATGTAATCTGATTAATCGCATGATTGTCCAAATATATATATTTATTTTTTTCTAAAACGTTAATTGTGTGTTAAAAAAATAGTGGCGTTAACAGAATTGTGCGTTAACGCGTTAATTACGCGTTAACTTTGACAGCCTTAACACGCATACAGTACACTCTCACACACACACACACACACATGTTTAAGTGTGCTATTGGGAACCGTCTGAAACGGGTTTCTCAGGATTGAGTCTGTGACAGCATTAAGCCTGAAGAACTCTGATCAAACTAACCTCTCTTTATCTCCATCCAGAAGAGAGGAGATGAAAGTAGAGGAGCAGAGATAAGAGGAGAGGACAGGAGAAGAGAAGCAGATGAGAGAGGAGATGAGGGAGGAAAGGATGGGAAGAGGAGATGAAAGGAGGAGAGGATGGGAAGAGGAGAGGATGGGAAGAGGAGAGGAGAAGATGGGAAGAGGAGATGAGAGAAGAGATGAAAGGAGAGGATGAGAAGAGGAGATGAGAGGAGGCGGTGAGGAGAGGAGAGGATGGGAAGAGGAGAGGAGAGAAGCGGAGAGAGGAGATGAGGGGAGGAGAGGATGGTCTCACCTGAGACAGAGTCAGCTCGCCCCGCTCTGCTCTGCCCATGGCACTGTCCTTTTGAGACGCCACTTTGGACAGAAAGCCACTGAAACGGCAAAGAAGAAACCTTCAGGGAGTCGTCCTGAATGAGAAGACAAACCAACCTTCACATAAAGGACACAGTGATGAGTGTCATATCCATCATTAGTGATGAATCTGAGGGCAGAGTGATAGACAGAGTCCAAGGATTTAAGGGTTGAGGCCGCAGCATGCCTATAAATTACATCACCATAGTCCAGGACTGATGAGAAAACTGCTTCGACAACTCTCTTCCTATTATCAAAGGAAAGCTGGTTCTGTTTCTGTACAGGAAGCCACTTTTCTGTCGCAACTTGAAGGCAAGGTTGTCCACGCGGAATTTAAATGTGAATTTCTCATCAAGCCACACACCAAGATATTTATATTCAGTGACTCTCTCAATGCTAGAACCACTTACGGTAGATATGTGTAAAACCATCATATTCAATGTTTCTGGCTCTAGAAAACCGCATACATTTTGTTTTACTAGCATTAAGAACCTAGTAAAGTTCTCAATAGCCAATTGTACAGAGTCCGCAATACAATACACAACAGTATCATCTAGGGATGCACCGAAATTTCGGCCACCGAAAGTTTTCGGCCGAAAATGCCCTTTCGGCTTTTGGCCGAAAGAGTTTTTTCACCGAAAATATATCACCGAAACAGAAACAACCTGTAACCTAACGCGTGTTGTTGTGATGATGTCATCAGTCATTACACGCTCAACGTGAGCTCTTCAGTCCTGCGTTCTGCAGCCTGTGATAACTCCTCTTGGGACTCGGGGGTATCGCGCTGTTTCTATGTAAACTCTGCGCGCAACGTGTCCAATAAATGCGTCTTTAACATGCTTTATATCCTTATTTACTATATGCCCATCGCGGTTAATCACTGAGTGATCTAATATGCATATTCTTCAGAGCGAGAGGGGGGGGGATTGTGTTTCTCACATTGACGCCGTTTGTTGTTGATAATATAATCTGAAGAGCATTATTATTATTATCATTCTCGAGCATACACGTCGCGCGTCTACTGTGCCAAAGTCAAGAGAGCACATTCATCTGGGGACTAGAGTCAGTAGAGCACAGATGTCCACATGTCTTCTCTCTCTCTATCTTTCTCTCTCTCTCTCTGATTGATTGATTGAAAACTTTATTAACAGATTGCAGAATGGGTACAATACAGTACAGCTCAATACACACAATTGTTAAGGGGATGCAGACCAGAGAAATACTTTCGTCTTGTTTACATCAGGGTCCCCCATTTTCAATTCATCAGGACATATATGACATACATGACATACAGATAGACAGTACTGCTACATCTATATATTTATGACATACCAGATTTGCAAATACAGTACTGTTTGTGATACAAAAATACCCATAATAGTGATTATTTATTATTTAAGTTAAGTTTTGCCATAATCATATATTTTTCCATAATCAGGTAGCTGAACAACATTGGTAAAAAAAAATCTATTCCATGAATCATTTTCGGCCTTTCGGCATTCGGTTTTCGGCCAACTGTTTCCTATTTTCGGTATCGGTTTCGGCCAAGAATTTCCCATTCGGTGCATCCCTAGTATCATCTGCATACAGATGGGCTTGACAACCATTCAGTGAAGACACAATATCATTCATATAAATAGTGAGGATAGGACCTAGAATTGAACCCTGTGGCACACCTTTAGTTATTGACAATTTTTATTGGGCATAACTCGACTTTACACACTGACAGGGTGTAATCCACGGGACTCACAATCCGGGGCAAATTCACAAAGGGATTGCACAGCTTTTTCTGACGCTATGCCGGCGAAAATAACTGAAACACAGTTTGCTATTCACAAAGCAAGCATAAAGGGTGAAATACGGTGGTAATTGCGTTGCCATCAGCATTGCGTCTCGGTGCGTCTGTGATATTTGCGGGTATTTAAATGAGATAATATGGGCGGAACATGTGCCCCTTTCTATGCAAATGAGCCTCATCGCAAGAACACTCCCAATTCACAAAGATCGGTGCTAATTGCGACGTGCAGTTAAAGCGACGCTATTTACGTCTTGAGAGATTTGGTGGTAACTAAGCGCATTTATAAAGGGGCGTCATTGCCAGCGTCTCAGGTGATCATGGCAGCAGTAATCGTTGCCAGGCGAAGGCATCGTAATGCCAGGCGTGCTTGTGAAAGAATATTTCTAATGAAAATATCACTTTTTGATTTAAGCGAGACCGAAATCATCCGGAGACACAGGTTGCCAGCTCAAGCAATTCTTGATCTACTCGATGAAATCAAGGATGATATTGAGCCAGCCACCCAGAGATCCCATGCAATCTTATTTATTATTTAAATATTGTTAAATTGGCGTTCCCAATGTTTTCAGCGCTATTGATCGATTTTGTAATGAGATTTTTATTTTGCATCATGCTGACATTTTTATTTGCGTTATGCATTGCTCTTGCTGCTTGTTGTATTATGTCTTCATTATATAAAGCACATTGAACTGCAATCCTTGTATGAAAGGTGGTATATAAATAAAGTTTATTATTATTATTGATTGCACTCACGTTCCAATAAATAGGAAGCAAACGTATTCAATCAACACAGTTACACAGGTAGTGTGCAATGGCAGTAATATAATAACGAATGTGGTTGCAAAATTCCCTGGGTCCACTTGCCGTGCGTAATCCTGCCAATGTTGGAGAGGCGGCCTACAATCAGAGTCTCATCAGAACGTGCACATTTGGCATCTTAAAAAGCCGGTTTAGATGCCTGGATCGTAGCGGTGGGGCAATGCTATATATTCCCCCCAAAGCACATCACTCCTTTGGGTGCCGGGTTAGGTAATAATCACAATAAAGAGAATAGAACCCACACACTATTATGCTCCAGAATAAACTTTTAATTTATAATGTTTCATCAGGTCCATGAGAAGTAGACGCTGGAAACGCAGCCAATGAAAAGTTTATTCTCGAGTATATGATAATGTGGGTTCTATTATCTTAACTAAACATTAAATACAACTTTCTCACTCAAAAAAAATATTCCTAAATGAGACAATATTTTCACTGGCACAGTGCCTAACTTCGGTCTAAAGATTCAGCACCATGGACAGGTCTGCTCAAAATAATTTATTTGGGGATAACATGACAAACAAATGCAATGACAAAAGATAGTGACAAAAACAAAGGATGCCATGTGTCATGAAAATACAAATTAAGCAAGCTCTATCCGTCGACTAAAGATGCACTTCTTCAACCATTATCTGAAATAAAAAATAATAATAATAATTCTAACCTAACTAACCTTACTGTCATGCACTTGTCCTAATATACTAACCTACACTGTAGCCCTCAACACTTTGATGAACATTGTTACTCAGCTGATAGAGTTGTGCCCTTCCTGATGACTTGTCGTACAGAACTTGTAAGTCGCTTTGGATAAAAGCGTCAGCTAAATGACTAAATGTATACATTACAAAATAAACTAAATACAATGATGAAAAATACTGTTATGTCTATGCCTCATTTCGGGTTTATTTTGTCCCCTTCCTGATATCTGCCAACAGCGCTGTCAGGTGCAAACTGCTCCGCGGGCAAACTGCGCTACAGCAAATCAGGAGCAAATTGCACACCTATGGGCGTGTTTGCGCTAGTATCTCATCTGCGCAATATCTTTAGTGAATGGCTCGCAAAGGCGGAGCACATAGCATGCGCTAATCGCGCGCAGTTAAGGGTGCTATTAGCGCCGCGCAATCGATTCTTTGTGAATTCGCCCCTCAGTGTCTATATCAACATTAAAAGGGGAACTATCTTATAAATGGCCTTTTTCAGTGTTTAGCATTGTTTCCTAGCTATGTGGACTTATATACGTCTCTAATTCTCATATTGGCGCATTCTTCCAATTCTCCTCTCACAATATTCACCCTCACTGAACTGAGTCATCTGAAAATGTGCTGATTTGTAAGGCTGAGCCCGAACCCTGTTTTTAGGGTTCGAACGTTCGCCAGGGTTTATCGAACGAACGTTCGATTTTTTAAAAAGATTTATAATTTTTTTTTTATAATTTTTTTTTTTAAATTTTTTTAATAATAATTTTTTTTTTTATTGTATTATAGATCCTACGGAGGGCGGCATTGCATAGTCTATTGGTGAACAACATGTTGTTTACAGTGGTGGCTGTTCATGTAAACATGTAATTAAACAAAGCACTCAGAAGAAAATAAACAAGCTACTGAATCAAAGTATGATAAACAATAGCCCTTGCAGTCACGTAAGGGGCTAGATAAACAAATGCATTCGTTTTGTGGCATTAACCGAACGTTATATAGTTAGTGTTACACGTTCAATAACAGGTATTCACTCTTGGTCGACGGGGAGGGGAGCCGGGAGGAGAGGCGCACGCCTCGGCTCAACAGACCCGTCCACCGTCTACCTCGGAACGGCCGGGCTCCCAACACGCCTGCCGCCCGTCCGCCCTACCACCGTTCCGAGGTAGACGGTGGACGGGTCTGTCCACCGTGCGCCTGCTGTTGTTTCCAACGCAACCACCTCCCGCCATGAAGCTCGCGCTCCGTGGCCGAAAAAGGATGGTATTCATTAATGATCCTAATGCAGGTTCACCTACGGAAACCTTGTTACCGATTACTTCCTCGGCGGGGAGCTAACTACGGCTCCCCGGTAGCTACGGTAAGTCTGTTGAGGCTTGCCGATTGGTGGTAACAGCAGAGGCGGGTGCAAGCGGTGTGACGTAATTGGCAGAATCGCCTGTCAATCAAAATAGAGCTCTGGTTGAGAAATAGTATCCCGCTGCAGCCCGGCAGACCATACTGGTTGAGCCGAGCGCCTCGCATTCACATCACCTCAACCCCGTGCGCATCCTTTATTTTTTTTTCACCGAACGTTCGAACCTATTAATTAAAGTCCGAATGTCAGCGTAACGAACGAACGTTCGAACGTTCGGGCTCAGCCTTACTGATTTGTGATGTCAGAGAGACTCGGCTGCATGAGTCTCCACACAGTTCCCACCGTGGTTGGAGCCCAGGCTCAAAACGGCTTAAGATCTTGAGGTAGAAAAAAATGCTGTTTGAGGACTTGATTAGAAATACAAAACAATGAATAAAAAAAAATAAAGAATTACAGAGGTGTTCCATAAACTCACAGGAATTGTGTAAAAGTGCCCAAATAGTGAAAGAAATAGTAAAATAGTTCCCCTTTAAGATCAACAGGAAGAAGTCCAATATATTCTCTATCAAACAGGTTCCCAGCAACTGCAATGTGTTTATTAAATGCCAGACAAATTTAGTTCTGGCTAGAAATGACACAATCGTCAACACTAATATGAGCGGCCGGGTAGTGAATAGAGGTCTTGTTTTTCTTTAAGTTAACTGTCTTCCAAAACTGAGCCGGGTTTGTGTAGGAACTTGTAATTAAATCTAAGTAATTTGATTTTGACTCTCATAGCTGTGGTACATCTGTTTCTGAGCTGTTTAAAGGCAAGCCAGTGTTGTGGATCACCTGAGTGTCTAGCATGTGACCAGGCCATATTCCTGTCATTAAGCAGAGTTGACAACTCATGCAAGAACCAGGGTATTTGTGAAGAGGTCAAGGGTCACTTGAACATCGGCAGACTCTGCCATGATGAAGAAGATGTTGCTGCTATGCATAATATCATTCATGAAAGCTTGTTCATTTAAACTCCTCACTGTTTGTCTGACACCGGCTCTCTGTAACTGGGTGCTGAACGTTCTTACAAACAGGCCCCAGTCAGTCAGAGTCGGCAACCGGACATCAAGTTCAAGTTTCTTTATTAGTTGGGCGGTCAGGTGGCGTAGCGGAGATTGCGCTCGTCACCAATGCACCAAGAGGCTGCGGTCTCGACTCCCGGAGTCAGCATTGCCTTGGCTTGGTCTGATCGTCGTCATACTAACTCGTTTGGCTGAGTTAGGGGGAGGGAAGTCATGGGTGGGAATCTGGCGTTGTGGACAGCGACACCTACAGGTCAGGTCTGGGCGCCTGCTCAGCGGAGGCAGGACTTGAGGAAGGCAGCGTGACCTCCCACGCGTTACGCTTCACCAATGAGAGTCCTCGCTGCCAGGTGAAAAAAGAGTCACTGGCTGTTGCCGCGCATGTCGGAGGAAGCGTGCGGATGACTTCAGGGTTCCCTTGTACCGACCAGTAGGAGAACATGCGCACAACAACCAGGCAGGGGGGGGGGGGGGGGGGAATTGGCACAACGACTAAATTGGGACGGGGAGAAAAACAGAGAAAAATCGGAGAAAGAGAGGATAACATTTTTTTTTTTTTTTTAAGTTTCTTTATTAGTTGTCATACAGGTTACAGAATACTTTGCATGAAATGTTTCTTTCTGTGTATCTATATATACAGTATGTACAGCTCAGTGTTGGGAAAGTTCACTTTCTACATGAACTAGTTCAGTTCACAGTTCACAATTTTTAAAATGAACTAGTTCAGTTCATAGTTCATAATAAAGAAATTTGAACTAAAGTTCATGGTTTCAAAAAAGAACTAATTTATAGTTATTTTTTTTTAATTTTTATAGTTCTTTTTTCAATACGTTGCTGGCTGCGAGCTATTATTTGTAAAAAATATTGAACCACAGACAGCAATCGGAATACTGGCATTTGCATTTTTCATTTGTCATATATGTCCTGATGAATTGAAAATGGGGGACCCTGATGTAAACAAGACGAAAGTCTTTCTCTGGTCTGCATCCTCTTAACAATTCTGTGTATTGAGCCATACTGTATTGTACCCATTCTGCAATCTGTTAATAAAGTTTTCAATCAATCAATCAATTCATTTCCATAACGCTTTGCCGTCGCCCATTCAGTCCACACTAGTAGCAGCTGCAGCTTTCATCTCTACAGTATATTTTCAAAAACATGAGGAAAAACTTTGCTTGAATTGTCTTTATTATGAAAACAAAAACAGGACGTTTGCTTATTCTCAATGTGCCGTTTAAACTTTAAGGTTTTCTGTCGACGTCGATGTGCGGACTTGCTTCTTCAAACCGAGTGGACAAAGTTTACAGACAAACGTTAGATTTTTTCCGTCTGAGTCAGTACTGACTTTAATGTTAAACTCTTTTAAATGCTCAAACGCAGACGTCTAGAGGTAGGGTCTGATTCTGAGCGAGTGCTGCTCTCGACCTGCTGCTCGGCTTCTGCTCGCTGTTCCGGTCTGGTCTGTTTGTTGTGATGAGTCTGATGACGTAGCCAAGGGCGCGTTGCCAGATAAGGTGGTTTCCCGCATACTTTTGTAGCCTTTTTACGGTGTGTTTTAACTGGGTTTTCGGCTGAAATGCATATGAAATCTGGCACACCTTTGAACGCCGTTATAACAGAGTGCTGAGAATGAACGCATGTTTGAACGCCGTTATAAAGCGCTGATAATGAATGCGTTCTCAATAACGTTTATTTAGCGGATAATCAGTACGTTCACCCAAAATACGAACGCGTTCATGAGCGATCGTTCATTGAACGCGTTCAGGTACATCACTGGTACAGCTGGTACAAAATTATGAGGTATAGCTTAGCTTGTGGTGCCACCTTGTAGTGGTGAGGTGCAATAGGGAGGTGCAATAAGGAATGAGAATGATGTGCAATTTCCTTACCAATAATATAATATAAATATAAAGTGTAAAGTGTGTCTAAAGTGGTAAAGTGGGTGCTACAGTGGGTTGTTTATTTATGTGTGCTGTGGGTGTGTTGATGGTTGCTTATTGTTCATTGTTCATTGAGCATCCTGATGGCCTGGGGATCCTTCCGAGTCGCTCTGTGCTTGCCATGAGACTCCGGTATCGCTTGCCTGACCGCAGTAATTCAAAGAGGCAGTTGTTGGGTGGCTGGAGTATTTGATTATTCCCTTAGCCTTGCCCATGTACCGCTTGTTGTAAATGCCTTGGAGAGTGGGAAGTCCCCCTCCAATTGTGCGTTCGGCTGAACGGGCCACTCTGTAGTCTGCTGCGGTTTTGTGCAGTGCTATTCCCAAACCAGGAGGTGATATTGCCAGTCAGGATGCTCTCCATTGTGCATGAGTAGAAGTTCTTGAGGATCTTCTAACTCACATTGAACTTCCTTAAGCGCCTAAGGAAGTAGAGGCGTTGTCGTGCCGTCAATGTGTGTGGTCCATGTCAAGTCCTCGGATATGTGGATATGGTATATCGGATATGCGAGTGCCATACCTTGCCATACCAAAACTACGCCCCTGCCACCAGGAGAGCACATAACATAATTAAGGACAGTACACACCCCCAGCACAGACTCTTCAACCTCCTGCCATCAGGCAGGCAGGACTACGAGACTGACAAACAGTTTCTACCCACAGGCCATCAGGCCAGTGGCGGCCCGTACATTCTTCTCCATGGGGGGCGCTATACCAAACATTTTGCAAACATGTACCACGCATTGGCGAATATTTAATTAGGTACAACTATCACCATTGCCATCAATCAATATGATCACAGTCAGTCAAATGCAGCCACGCTTCCAATATGCCCTACACAATCAGAGAGAGTGAGAGTGAGAGTGAGAGTGAGAGAGAGAGAGCGAGCGAGAGATATCGCAACTCTACCTTGTTAAGTTGAAACGTGGTCCAGCAGGCAGAAGGGCTTGATAAAGTATATCCACTCCACTGTCCAGACTGTGTTGATGTCCATTGTCCATGCATGTCCACACTGCATCCATATATAGCTTGTTGTTAGTAGGGATGCACCGAAATTTCGGCCACCGAAAGTTTTCGGCCGAAAATGGCCTTTCGGCTCTCGGCCGAAAGAGTTTTTTCACCGAAAATATATCGCCGAAACAGAAACAACCTGTAACCTAACGCGTGTTGTTGTGATGATGTCATCAAAACGCGGCTTCAGTCATTACATGCGCAACGTGAGCTCTTCAGTCCTGCGTTCTGCAGCCTGTGATAACTCCTCTTGGGACTCGGGAGTCGCGCTGTTTCTATGTAAACCCTGCGCGCAACGCGTCCAATAAATGCGTCTTTAACATGCTTTATATCCTCGCCATTACTATATGCCCGTCGCGGTTAAAAACCTTAACTAACGTTAGCGTTAAGCTAGCTAACAACGCTTCAGTTCCTCTTTCACTCGTCTTTCTTAAGCTACGTCATCCACCGCTAAGAGTCACGGGAGATGTAGTAAATACAAGTCCTTCCATGTAGGCTAGAACGCAGTGAATGACAGTAGTTAAAGTTTCTTTATTAGTTGTCATACAAAAATACAGAGTACTTTTATATAAAATGCTTACTGTAGCCACTACAGTAACATCATTAAGTCTGCTATAAGCTATTCTCCCTCTCATGTGTGCAGATCTTTATGCAGTTTTAAAGCACCTTGGCTTTGTTCTGACTGCACTTGGTTGTAGTTATACTACAGAGAAAAGAAAATGCAATTGACTTTTATTAATATTATTTAAGTTAAGTTTTGCCATAATCATGTCTTTTGTCATAATCAGGTAGCTGAACAAAAAAAATACATTATATATATATATATTTCTATTAATCATTTTCGGCCTTTCGGCATTCGGTTTTCGGCCAACTGTTTCCTATTTTCAGTATCGGTTTCGGCCAAGAATTTCCCATTCGGTGCATCCCTAGTTGTTAGCCAACAAGTACTGTGTGAGTGAAGAGCTGTGTCTTTGTCCATTTCCGCGTCGAACAGCCTGCAAACTACCTGGCGTTCCTATCGCCATGCTCTAAGACAAACTCTAACCTTAACCAACTTTGAAAGAGTGCCTAAGCTTAACCGTCGAAAGAACTTGCCTTCACGCTCTAAGACAAATAGCTGCATCACAACAACACAACAGCATAGAGAGACTATCTACTGTAACCCAGAAACTGGCATTGGCCAATCAGAGAGAGCGTCTCCGCGAAATGCGGCTACGGAAAAAACTGATGTCGGCCAATCAGAGAGCGTCTCCGAGAAATGCGGCTACGGAAATTATAGACGCTGCTGCTTAGGCCGCTTCAAAACGCGCCCGTGTTCCATCATAATACATCATATTTCAACGCACAGCGCGTTACGCACTGATTGGCTGCGACGGATACAGCGATGAAACAGTGCACGGCGTGCACGCGCACTCAAAGCGCTATTGCGTCTAGCCCGAGAGAAACACGGCTAGGAGAAATGCGGCTACGGTAACAGAACATATTCTCTATCAGACAGTGAGTCACTTCCTGTTCAGGAAAACGATTATTTATATTGGATATATTAACGTTATATTGTGCATTGGAAACACAAACACTTAAAATTAGTAAATATTATTCATTTTAAACATGTTTATATTATTTATAGGGCTATACAACAAAAAACAAAAACTAAAAATTCTTATTCTTCTCTCTTTTAACCAGGGTTAACCAGAGGGGGCGGCCGCCACTGCATCAGGCTTGTGAATGCTAGCTCCCCCAGCGTTCCTATTTAGCCAGTTTAAGTTGGCTTAAATTGTGGATTTTATGGTGTTTTTGTTGTGGATCTATTGTGATTCTTGATCTGTGAAGCCCATGGGGGGCAATTATTTGTGATTTCGGGCTCTACAAATACATTTGATTTAATTTGATTCGATTCAAGTTCAAATCTCCCACCACCAATAGTTCATAATCAGAAAAACAAGAATTGAGGTTTGCTAGAATATCTACAGTTTCTGTGCCAGCAGCTGGAGGTCTATACACACCTCTTACAACCATTGAGGAGGGCCCCAACTGGATCTTTAAAGCAATACATTCACATTTATTTGGTATGGCAACTGAATGAAAATGTTACATATTATTGTTACATATGGATTAAACCAGGGTATAATATGCTTACATGATTTTAGTAACTGTATATTCCACAGGTAGAGATATCAGAGGACTAGGAGAGAGCAGGATTATAGCCATTCTCTCACCATATAATAATACTTCTAGAGAAGAAAATAGTTAAATAAATTAAACTATTGGTGGTGGTCCCCAGAGCTTAGCTTAGCTTAGCTACAGCACCTAGGCTCTGACCCACATAGCCACGGCCCACTAATAAAAAATATTACTAAAAATGCATATCGCCTCAAATTCACATCGCTGATCACCCTATTACATTAGCTTACTGCATTATGCAACCGTTGCATCGGCATATTGGACTCATTTCACAGTATTATCCTATAGCAGCCAGCAGGCTGATCGATTATGCTGCTGCAAGCAGGTCACCAGGCACAAAGTGCGGCTGTGCGCGAGAAGCATGCAACTGCAGAGCCGCAGAGCCAGCGGCGCTCTCAGGCGTGAATATTAAAGGCAACGGTCCGGCGGTCTGGGGACCGCTCAGCAGCGCCACCCACCCAATGGCTGAATTGGAGTATTGCACTGTGCGAGCACAGCTGTGAGATCCGCGCGAGGCCAGATATCTTGAATGAATGCGTTTATTTAAACTTGATTTAACAGATTGCAGAATGGGTACAGTACAGTACGGCTCAATACACACAATTGTTAAGGGGATGCAGACCAGAGAAAGACTTTCGTCTTGTTTACATCAGGGTCCCCAAGCTGGTGGAGAGTAGACTGACAAGTATCTTACATAACAACACCCCCTTCTCTCTATCCCTCTCTCACGCTCTCTCTCTGTCTCTCTCTCTATCCATCTCTCTGCTTACCGTGGAAGTTTGTGCGCCTCCTCGAACTCGCGAAAGGCGACATCGCCGGGTGTGGAGCTCGGAGCGACCACTCCGCGCAAGTTGAACAGGACAGCCTTCCTCCCCGACATGTTCCCAGTCGACTGTGACAGGCTACAGCGACAATGAATGAAACAGTGTGTAGGTTATAGGTTGAACTTGTTCCCTCCTCCCAATTATACAGTGCTACTCGCTGCTGAAGTTCACTGTGCGGACCCATAGATAGTGCCCAGCTGACTCACGCATAGAGCCCAAGGGGGGTGCTTGAGCACCTGCCCTTTTGAGTCTCATAAAAAGTGCCATTAATTTTTTTTCTTTTTTTTTTACCGTTACGCATATAGACTGCCCTTCCAACTGAAAAATGTCAGGATATAATCAAAATATTAGGTAAAGAGAGAGAGATGCCCCATATTCCATTGCAGTTTGCACGGCCTCCTCAGCGTGCCTCTCCGCGGACTATTATATTTTATGCATAGTGTGGGTGGTGATGATGATGATAGAAACCGCTGTGGCGCATACAGTTGAATGCTGGTATTACACTCATTGAGGGACACGAAGTAGTCAAGTCCGATGGGATTTGGGAATCTCAAATACAAATCGGAATTGGAATAAAAAATGCATTTATATTAAATAATACAGAATATACAGCACTTCTTGGGGTCTGTACTGTAGGGTAAGCACTTATTCCCTCCCCCCTGAACATTTATGGAGATGTATGGGCCTTTTAAGTCAGTGATAAAAGTGTCTTTCAAGGATAAGTGAGCTCCTGCACTGATTATTATAGTTCAATATTCAATATTTAATCACCAAAACCCACCAAAAAGCATAAAAAGGGGCCCCCCCTGAAAAGGTCCCTTAAAAATCGGGCTTGCAAGCTTTGCACACTCGGTTACAACACACACAGGTATAGTGCCCTTTTCAGCCATTGAGCCCCTGCCCCTCTAAAGTCCTGTGCACATCCCTGTGTGTGTGTGGGAGGGGGAGGGGGGGGGCTCCTTAAAGGTGAACTATGCAAGTTTAAGAATTCACACTGTACATGTTATTCTCATGGTTTATGACCTCAAATATTAGTGAACGTGAACTCTCTCCCGAAAACTCAAGTTCTGCAATGTCTTCAAGTATAACGTCTGAATAAAATGAATCCCAATGCGTCCCCACTCTGCTTTAAATGCAAGATAGAGATTGGAAACCACGTCCACTGCTTTTGGTCCTGTGTAAAGCTCCAGAGCTACTGGTTCGACATTATAGAGGAACTATCTGATATATTCCAGATCCCCTGTTTTACTCGGTCTCCCAGTCCCAGATGTTCATATTGCCAACTTCAAACATAGGAGACTGTTCAATTTGTTGACATTTGCTGCCAGGAAAAACATGATTTTATTCTGGATCAAGGACGAGGTCATATAAAAAAGATCATGGCACTATTATTATGGACTGCATTCCCTGTGAATACATCACTTGCATGTTACACTCTAAACTGGACACTTTCTATGAAATATGGGACCCATATCTGTCTCATATCAGACCTGCACTGTCTGCCACTGTACTCGGTTGGTTTCCCCATTACCCATAGCCTCCCTATAGACCAATACTGCCCTATTTTGTTTTGTTGATGCTGGTATCGTTGCTGAGGGTATCATAATGAATGTAAAGGTGCACACATGTACACGCACACATCCACACGCACACAACACGCACATACACATACACACACACAACATACATGCACTCGCACACATGAAACATGCATGCATAAAATACACAGGCATACTAAACACACACATAAAACACACACATAGGTCACGCACACACACATAGGTAAAACACATATAAAGCACACATGGTCCTAACACTGGCCGGGAGCCGACTCCGTAAGGGCCACTCCCACTGGCCGCATGTACTTGAGCCATATTTATTTTTTCTTGTTTGTTTGTTTCTTGTCAAGTCTGTATAGTCTATATTCCTTTTTTATTAGTTTCACTGTTACTGTTGTTCTTTGGTTATGGTTAGTGTCGGTATCGTCGATGTTGCCAATGTCATTGTTATTATTATTATTATTATTATTATTATTATTATTGTATTGTAATGTTTTGTTCTATGTTTGAAAATAAAATAAAATAAAAACATAATTTTATTTTAAGTATAATGTCTGAAGCTGCTCCATTCACAACAAGTTGGGAAACATATTTGACACTACATTGTCAGTGGAGCAGCTCCAGACTTTGTGATGGCGTCACAGGTTTGATTCTTTCTTCTCTGGCTTCTGGATTTGGGAGAGAGGAGCTCGTGTTCGTTCATAAATATTGATCGAACCTAGACCGTGGACATAACATATTGGAATTCTAAATGTCCACAATGGAACAAACTTCCCACCACAGTCGGGACAGCCGCAGCCTGAAGACACACTTCAATCAATATCTGAAATAAATACTAAACTTTGTACTGTCTTTTACTATTATGTGTCACGTTCCTAGGCCCGGTCCTGGCTGGACTGGGCAGGATGGTAACATTGGACAGTGCCCTCCGCCTGACATTGGCTCTCTGCCTCCCTCTAGGGACCTAAGCCCTATGGTACGGGCTGCTATCATATCGCTGCTGTCGGGACAAAACCTCATAACTCCATTTTTTTATTTATTTTTTTATTATATAAATCAACTCCGTAGATCATCCTCCATATGTGTGTGTGGGTTTTACAAAGTTTAAACAAAGGGAAAGCATTAAACCGATCATCTGTCTAAACCTCCTAACTCTATTCACCCTCAAATCTGTGTTAGTTTTTTTCATCTGCTGAAAAGTTGGGTTTTTGGAGTTATGAGGTTTTGTCCCGACAGCAGCGATATGTTGGTTACACATTGTGGATTTAATTTGTAATGTTCTGTTGTCCTGGGCCACCCCTGTCTATGTGTGATGTCACCCCCCTGTTGAGTTGTTGTGTGTCATTGCCTTAGTGTTTAGTTGTGTTTAGTTTGTCATTGCTTTTGTGTCTAGGTTGTGTTGTGATTCTGTGTTGGCCAGGTGTTCTTCATTATTAATTAGTATGGGTATTTAGGTGTCTGTCTGTCCTCACTTCCTTGTGGTGTCATTTCCTCCTAGTCCTTGGTGTTACCCTACTCGTCGTGTCTCCCGTGTTCTCCCGTGCCTTGCTGTTTGTATTAAGTAGATTAGTCTTTTGTTTTGTTGTTGTTTTATTTTCCTTGTTTTACAATTCAGTTCTCTGTCTCTAGCGCCAGCTCGGCTGTGCCGTTTGTTTTCTTTTGTAACGTACTGTCGTGTTCAAGTAAAGTCTGTTTTACACGTTATCCTGCCGTCTCTGCCTCCTCCATTCCGGTCCGCAACCTGAGTTCGCATCGTCTTCCCTCACTACCCCACCTACCGTAACAATTATGCACTTTGCTACTAAGTAATCTACCGTGCCTATATTACCTAGTACTATGCTAATATGTCTTTACTACTATGCACTCAAGACTGTAGCACTCAAGTTCAACACTGTTTGATGAACAATCATACAGAACCGGCGAGTCACTTTGAATAAAGCATTCAGCTAAATGACTAAATGTAAACAATGTAATTTGGGTGGTGTTCCCCTTTAAGACATGCCCCCGTTTCTCCCTTTGGCTCAGAGACACACCTCCTTTATCAACAAATTAAAAAGCTTGTTTAGGCTTAATTAGGCCTATTGTAGGTTACATTTGACAGTTATATTCTTAGATTATAGTACAGGTTTAATTAGGTCTACTGTAGTTTACATTTAACAGTTATATTCTGAGATTATAGTACAGGTTTAATTAGGCCTACTGTAGTTTACATTTAACAGTTATATTCTTAGATTATAGTACAGGTTTAATTAGGCCTACTGTAGTTTACATTTGACAGTTATATTCTTAGATTATAGTACAGGTTCAATTATGCCTATGTAGCCGGTGTGATCTTACTGCGTTGTGTTTGTTTCGATTCGACCCCTGTTAAGGGATTGCCCTGAGTGGGAGTTGAACCCTGGTCTCCCGCACCGGGGGCGACATCACAGACCACTGTACCAAGAGGTGAACTCACCTCATGCTACTTGGTCTGGATGCCTCTGGGGAGTGAGTTTACTTGCAGTACCGCTTACGTCCACAGCCACGTCACTACTTGTACCCGTGACTGTGGATAGACTGCGGTACCTCCGTTACACTCACCCCCCTAAACTCACTCCACCCAGGGCATCCGGGTCTAGCGGCACCACGTGTAGCCGGTGTGATCTTACTGCGTTGTGTTTGCTTCGATTCGACCCCTGTTAAGGGATTGCCCTGAGTGGGAGTTGAACCCCGGTCTCCCGCACCGGGGGCGACATCACAGACCACTGTACCAAGAGGTGAACTCACCTCTTGCTACTTGGTCTGGATGCCTCTGGGGAGTGAGTTTACTTGCAGTACCGCTTAACGTCCACAGCCACGTCACTACTTGTACCCGTGACTGTGGATAGACTGCGGTACCTCCGTTACACCTATTGTAGGTTACATTTGACAGTTATATACTTATATTATATTACAGGCTTAATTATGCCCATTGTATAGTTACATTTGACAGTTATATGGTTAGATTATATTACAGCAGGGGTCTCAAACTCGCGGCCCGCGGGCCAATTGCGGCCCGCTGGATGATATTTTGCGGCCCCCTACTTGACATCAAAGTTTAGTGTTAGTGCGGCCCGCGCACAACTTGTTGCCGAGTCGTTGCGCGAGTTGGGCGTTTTATTTATTTTATCACTTGTAGGCTACCATAGCGCAGGCTCATGGCAGCAACGTTAGTAAACGTGATTCCGGAGTGATACCAAGTGGAAGGAAATATATCCTGTCATCAGTGCGTATAGCAGGTATCCTCGAAATTCTCCGCTATCTCCTCTGCAAGCTCCTGTCCGGCTGCACTGCTCCAACTGTCTGTGTCTGTGTCTACTGCTTTGGTCCAATCATATTCAGCGTCCCGTCAGCACCCCCCCCCCCCCACCCACAGTCTGCGAATCAGAGGCAGAGTAGGGCGGGTCTTTCGTCTTGTTTACATCAGGGTCCCCCATTTTCAATTCATCATAACATATATGACATACATGACATACAGATAGACAGTACTGCTACATCTATACATTTATGACATATCAGATTTGCAAATACAGTACTGTTTGTGATAGAAAAGTGTCCAGAAAAAGAGTGTATATACATTTGACGTAGAAACTGTACATTGGAGGAGGTTGGGTGGGTGGAGTGGGGTTGGTGGGTGGGCCTACCTGTTAGCCAGTCAGCTGTTAGCTGCGGCGCTAGCCCGTTGTGTCACTAGGCTAGGAAACGTTAGCTTGGTGCTATCAGTCGAGAGCGGCTGTTAGCTTGATGCTACACTGTTTAACATTGCTATGACTATAACATGCCTTAAAACACTCTGACTACGACGTCATCTTTGACAGAGGATGTTAGTCGAACCTACCGGGAGCCCGGCCGGCGAGGACTGCGCCAACATGGAGAACCGTAGCGGCTGGGTGGCGCAGCGACGCTGCCCTTCTCGTCAACACAGGAATGCTGTGTTTACCGTCGGTGCCCCGTTAGCCAGACTGCAGTTCGCTTGGCCTGCGCTCACGGTAGGAAGGTCCCGACCAGACCTTTAACACGTCTTCTTCCTTCCCTTCTAAATGTTTTGTAATAACGATGTTTTCCAAAACGGGTGTTGCTGCAATACATTGAGGATACGACGCGTGTTGTGTGTGAATTGTCTTGTCACTGATATAGCTTCTTCTCCATACAAATCGGGTTGTTGTTACATGTGCAAAAATGATCTGGTTAGTTGTGTTGAGAACATCATGTGTGTTCATGTACCGTGTACTCATAACTAAGGGGGTTAATAACCTATAAAGCTATTCTTAGTGACATATGAGTGAAGAATGAATTCTTTTCTCAGGGTTACCTGTTCAACTGGGTCGTATCAAGGGTAAGGTAGGAGGGGTGTTCCCCCCGGTTCCCTGGGGCTTCCCCACCCTCCTCTCAGACATGTTGTTTACAATATATTGGGTCACTGTGTTTGTGGGGATACGATGTAAGCTTAGTTGCTGGGGTTGTGCTAACCGCTTGAGAAACTATATTTTCCTAAAGAAAAGATTGTTTGGTCGCTTTTCGTGTGTGCTTAGCAAGGCCTGTGGCCGATACTAATCGAGGATTCTGTATTCTCTCGTTATGAAAAACGGCGTTCCTCTGTAGCAGGAGTGTACTTGCCATTTTTTGTTGTGATAAAGGGTTGTGTGTGTCTTGTGATCTACAACTGGGTTAGGTTGGCCACAGAAGCACATGTGTAAGTCTGGTACCGGGGCTCTTAAGGGGGCCCTCTCTATTCTGTGTTTTTTCCTTAGTAAAAATTCAGATAGCAGGTTAGCACATGAGCTGTGTGAAGCTGTTAGACACTTCATGTAGCTGACTATGACTGTGTCATGCTCTTTTTTGTCATTACATCGTATCATGGGTGTGGGGTCGTAAAGGGGTGAACTGGTAATCCTTTCCTCCCCTTTTGATGGGCAGGGGTTAAAACCTCCTGTCCTTCAAGGTCCCTGTCACGTTGCTGTTCGGCACGTTACAGGGTAAGAGGGGGGGGGGGGGGGGGGGGTAGGGAGTTTCCTGGTCCCACGCCCTGGAAAATTGGGCGTGTGCACCGCAGAAATTCCCCCGCCATAGAGTACGTCACTGTGCGCGTCTCTGTTGGTAAGACTTCCATGAGTTGTTCAGGTCCATATGATGGATCTGTTTCAGGGAGTGGTCAGGGCTCCTCCTCACGAAGCTCCTACTTAGGACTCTCCTTCCCTGTGAGGGAGCCTCCTCAGAGTTCAGAGCCTCCTCCTCAGATTGTCAAGGTGAGTAGAACTTCAAAAAGGAGTCCTGCTCTATTGTGTGTGTATTCGATTCAATTCGATTATTGAGTGTGTATTGGTTCAGTGCCTCCTCCTCGGAGAGCCCTAACCCAAATTTTACATAGCTCAATGTTGCAATATATTCTTTTCAATCTATACAGCTCGCGTGGGAAGTCTCTCTGGGGATTTCCGTCTCCTCCCTATGGGAGGGTGGTGGGATGTAAAAATGTAAAACATTTTACCCTCAGCTGCATCACGAGGGATTCATGTCTGTGTTCTTTCTTTTTTGAATAAAAAGAGGAAGGTACATGAAGCACGAAGCTCCGTGTCGTTCTCCCAGGCGACTTGGAGGAACAATGTTTGGTGTCTTGCTAGACTATCCATTGATGTGTTTGGGTCTCGACGCATACATAGTGCTGGCTCGGTGTGTTTCTGTTAAAGAATCACACAGGGGCTAAGTGCGCCTTGGTTGCTTGTTAAAACAGCGTTTTTTATAGGGCAACTGGGATGGAGTTTTGTCTCTTCCGAGCGCCAGTTTACTAGGTTGTCTCGATGAATTCTCGTTCATATCTGGGGGATGTTAACAGAATAGATCAAAACATAGGTAGAGGGGTCTCACGCCCTTGGGGTGGGCCACTGAGCATGGTCTAAATGGGGACCGTCTGGGTGGCGCCCTCTTTTCATGTTTTAGATCGACACGCATACCTACCCCCTCTTCTGGAGTGGGCATGTCGGCGTGGTTAGGACACGGGACTGGTCTGGTCTCGCTGGTCCAGGTCAGTTAACCCGTTGTCCGCCGGGGATGCAGATCTGCTGTTCTGGTACCCTGAGGGACTTGTGCTTTTTTCGGGGGGAAAAATGCCGGGTCGGTCCGGGTGTCACAGGATTAGGCGTTATGGAGACCCTTTGTTGGGTACATGTTGTACTCTGCACTATCGTAATGGCTTACGGCCATACCAACCTGTACACGCCCGATCTCGTCCGATCTCGGTAGCTAAAGCAGGTTCGGTCCTGGTTAGTACTCGGTTGGGAGACCGCCTGGGAATACCAAGTGCGGTGTGCTTAGGGCTGGTTCTCCATTCTTTTCGCTCCTCTCTCACGCGTGGCGAAGAGAGGGCTGTTGGGGTGGTCTTGGACCTCCTCTGGTAATCCTGTGCTTCCCGTGCCGCCGGGCCCAGTCCGAAGTAAAGTTTCGTTGATACCGTAGGCCTGGGATAACCCTTGTTTGAAAACTGAAACACTTGTACTGCGGTATAGCCAGTGTATACCCGCAGGTGTGTTTTGGAGTTTTTTCTTGAGGGGTTATAGGAACAACCACCGTCTGTACCGAGCGGGTGGTTGATTCCCTGGTGTGTTGGAGCAGAGTCAACTCCCGGGTTACCCGGTTGAGTTTGCCCCTGCACGTTCATGACGTCTGCCAATCATGTCAGCCTTCTCTGCCTCGACCCCTCTGGGTGGTTTTTTTTTAATGGAGGCTTTGTCATGCAACAACGCCAGCATACGCCCCTTCCGCCGGGGGGGCTGTTTTCAGCTGACTCCTTTGGCACCTGTCTCGTCCACAGTGCTCCAGGCTCAGGTTACAGCCTGTTGCCTGGTTTCCCCGGTGCGCTACCTGCTTCCATTGGTTAACCTTTTTGTGTGCTTACGGCCATGCTGACTGCCTGTTCTGCAGGGTCAGTGTGCCAGGCGGTGTGCTATTGGGGGGAAAGGGCCCGCTCTTGGAGGGGCCTTATCCGAATACGCTGGCGATGTGGGGGGCGGTGTCACTAAGTGACCACCTGGTGGGGTCTTGATGCCTGGCGTCATTGACCTCTCCGGGCCCCCGTTTTCCAGGGGATCCAGTCCCTTCAGTGGGTCTGGGTCTTCCTTCGCGCTCCGCTGCTATGGCCTTGCCACGGGGTTGGGTTTGCTCCTAACCCTGTGATTTCTGGGGGCAGTAACGAGGTTGTTCCTTCCGTTCGTTCCCGGGTGGCATGCGGGTTGTGCGTGTGTGTAGTCGTGGGGTCAAGCCACGGTCTGCTCACCCTGTGCGTTGAGTTGCTTGAGTGCCTCTTCGCACGGTCGGATCCGTCGCCCTCCCGTGAACCTCCAATAGGGGGGTATCCTCCATTAGGGAGGGTCGGGGGGGATCGGTCCTACCCGGTCTGATGGTTGTGGGGGGCCTCAGCGGGGTACATTGGTCGGGCTATGGCTCCCGCTCAGCCCCTGTTGCAGAACAGGTGCTGAGCAATCCATTAACGTCATAGAACGAAGGGTTATGTATATAACCCAGTTCTATGAGTTAAATGGTGCGCTCAGCACCTGGACGCCGCTGCGGCTCTTGATCTCGCCTTGTGGTGAAAGTTTGGGAAGGAGGCGAGTAGGTGACCACACACCTGCTTATGAAGGTAAGCGGAAGGGGGTGTGGTCAGACGGATGTTGGGATATAAAGGTACATGGTGGAATTTTTTATTCAGTGCACGTGCACGAAGTGAAGTACAGTGCAGAACAGGTGCTGAGCGCACCATTTAACTCATAGAACTGGGTTATATACATAACCCTTCGTTAACCCTTCCACTACCACACTACAGACGGTTAACCATTTGTGACCCCCACTTCTATCCCCAGGCCATCAGTGAAACAAGCTAAATACTTTTCCACAGGGACGTGCACAGGACTTTAGAAAGGCAGGTGCCGAAAAAGTAGAAAAGGGCATCTTTTATAAAATTCAAGCGCGCGAGCCCGATTTTTTTGGTTAATACAAGTCTATGGTACATTCAGTTTCACCGATGTCACCAAAACTACATAGTGTCCCTTTAATAACACAATATGCGCTCCAGACCAACAGCTGCGGGCGCGCTGTGTTGAGAGAGCAAGAGAGAGAGAGAGAGAGAGCGAGAGAGAGAGAGAGAGAGCGAGAGAGAGCGAGAGAGCGAGAGCGAGAGAGAGAGAGAGAGAGAGAGAGAGCGAGAGAGCGAGAGACAGAGAGAGCGAGAGAGAGAGAGAGAGAGCGAGAGAGAGAGAGCGAGAGAGACAGAGAGAGAGAGAGAGAGCGAGAGAGAGAGAGAGAGAGCGAGAGAGAGCGAGAGCGAGAGAGACAGAGAGAGAGAGAGAGCGAGAGAGAGACCGCATTAACTCACTTGTTAGTTGAAAGGTGGTCCAGGTCAGCAGGGCTTGATGAAGTATTATGTCCACTGTCCCACAGTCACATACTGTTGTCTTGATGTTTATCCACTGTCCAGACTGCATCCAGCCAAATCGCTTATTGTTAGCACTGTAGCTTTGTTGTTGTCAGCACACATTATCTCTTGAGATAAAGCTGGGAACGAGGTTACAGCACACGGGACATTCAGGAAGTCAAAAACGAATAGTGCTTGCCGATTGGTGCTAAGAACAGCAGGGCGGGTACAAGCGGTGTGACGTAATTGGCAGACTCGACTGTCAATCAAAATTATTCTGTTTTCCGTCAGAACGAATCCAGGCTGGAAGGACCTATTATTTACGAGAGGGGTGGCATTTCTCTCTCTTTCTTTACCTAATATTTAGATGCTATCGTGACATCTTTCATTTGGAAGGGCAGGGCAGTATATCTATATGTGCAACAGTAAAAAAAAAAAAAAAAAAAAAGAGGGTGGCATAAAAAGGGCACTTTCTAATGAAAAATGAAAAAGGCAGGTGCCCGGGCACCCCTTCACCCCCAAATAGGGCTCTCCGCTCCTCCGACCAAGGAGAGCTCGTCGTCCCCCGGACCAAACTAAAAACCAAGGGTGACCGGGCTTTTTCAGTCGTAGCACCCAAGCTATGGAATCAGCTACCTTATGAAACAAGGTCTAAAAACCTTTTTATACAGTCAGGCTTTTAATTGATCATGTATGTGGTATAACATGTGTGTATGTGTGATTATATTTTTATTTATTTATTTTTGAAGTATTCTACAATCTTGTATGTGATGTAATATGTGTGGTTATTCTATTTTAACCTAAACCTAAACCTATAACCTTTTACTGCCTGTAAAGCACTTTGTGATTTTAATCTGGAAAAGCGCTATACAAATAAATGTACCTTACCTTACCTTACCTTTAGAGACATGATCATAATAGAATATAATAGAATAGAAATACTTTTGTTATCCCGAGGGAAATTTGACACTGCAAATCGCTCAACATTAAACATTTAGACAGAACAAGTCACAAATAAGAATAACAAAACAAATTGCCTAAGAATAAGAATAGAATAAAAATAGAATAAAATATACAGTAAAAATATACTGAAGTCTACAGTAGGTGTAATATTGCACAGTGCTGTTTCAAGAGTAAGAGTCCAGGAAGATAACTGTCACTCTGTGTTCAGTGATGCAGCAAGGCACAGTGATGCATTGTATAGTCTGATGGCTGTCGGAATGAAGGACTTCCTGGAATGAGAATGGAATGAGGCGTTTGTCATAATGAGTCTCCTGAACAATTTAAAACCAAGCACGAGTCAATCAGAGCTTCCGACGCGGAGGTATGGTAACTTTTCCGCCTGATGCACACTGTCTTTATGCTACAGAGATATACACATTTCTAAACATATTAAGCTTTCTCTGCATATTTTCACACTACCAACAAAGTAGCCTACTGGATCTAAATGGATTTGGTAGCTGTTATTATGTCGGCACATCTGTCCCCGATGCGTCTATGCTTTTACCAACGCGTTCGTGTTTCCGGGTTCCCGTTTTGCGCTCTGATTGGCCATGCACGTTTCTGGTCATGTGACATGTGCGCCCAATAGCGTGACGAGCTGTGTCTTTGCCCATTTCCGCGTCAAACAGCCTGCAAACTACCTGCCGTTCTATCGCCATGCTCTAAGACAAACTCTAACCTTAACCAACTTCGAAAGAGTGCCTAAACTTAACCGTCGAAAGAACTTGCCGTCACATGATTGGGCGCACATGTCACATGACCAGAAACGTGCGTGGCCAATCAGAGCGCAAAACGGGAACCCGGAAACACAAACACGTTGGTAAAAGCAATCAGGCGTCCCCGACACTCAAGAGTGAAAGTACTTAGCCCCTCCCCTATGACTCAACTAGTTCTTTAGACAGCAAGGGAAATTTACAAGTCGTATTACATTTAGCAAATAAGGAAACAGATAGAGAACATTTCAAATCACTAGAAATTGCTAATATAATTTTTTTTTACCTAATTCTGAATCGTGCAACATTTTCAGCATTTATGAAAATTCCTCTCCGCCGAGATGAGGCAGTTTTTCATACCTTTTCGTCAAAGGTGTTCTCCCACTCACGGGAGCTTTGACCTCAGAAGTTTAACCTTCTGTAGTGTGGTAGTGAAAGGGTTATATAACTCTTTTATCCAGAGTGCTTCACATTCACCCACTCACTCACACACCGACGGCGGAGGCGACCACGCGAGGTGCCGACCTGCTCATCGGGAGCCATTAGGGGTTAACTTACGTGTCTTGCTCAAGGACACTTCGACACGCTGCCCTGGGAGGAGCGGGAATCGACCTGGGAATCTCACAGATTACCAGATGAGCGCTCTACCTCCTGAGCCACTGTCGCCCCCGGACATGTCCCCTGCAACCCGCTCTAAATCGACGCCTGTGCCTGGGAGGAGTGGTGGTGTTGACAGACAACAGGGGCAGCAGCGGTCGCTAGCTGTAGCCTACGTACGAGTGTGTGTGTTTGTGTGTGTGTGTGTTAGTGTATGTGTGTGTGTGTGTGACTGTGTGTGTGTGTGTGGGTGTGTGTGTGTGTGTGTGTGTGTGTGTGTGTGTGTGTGTGTGTGTGTGTGTGTGTGTGTGTGTGTGTGTGTGTGTGTGTGTGTGTGTGTGTGTGTGTGTGTGTGTGTGTGTGTGTGTGTGTGTGTGTGTGTGTGTGTGTGTGTGTGTGTGTGTGTATATGTTTGTGTGTGTGTGTTATTATTTAAATTGTTTTTATTTATTTTTTTAACACATTGGTTGCCAGCCGGATATGGCGATTTATCGCTTGGATGCCACCACGTTAATGAATGGGAGGACGAGCACATTTGCGAACGCATAAACTATATCTTAAATTATGGCTATGTGTCTAATACACTCGTCGCTTATCAATGAATTGCTTGCAGTCAACATGTACGAAACGGATTGTTTTTTCATCAGTACATTTCCGTTTTATACCATTTTGAATACGAGTATAGTTTAGGAGAGTTCTAGAAATTCCGCGAAAATAGCCATTTACTGGAATACACAAAACACGTTGTCATTTTCCGGCTGATTTATGAATCGTTTTCAAATAAACGCTAGATTATCTAGAGCAGGGGTTCCCAAACTTTTCAGGCCGGGGCCCAAAAAATAAGGCGTCAGAGAGCCGCGGCCCAATGCACATCGTCTGGCTTTTTTTTTTTTTTTGTCAGGCGACCGATTTTTTAAGCCAAATATCACTTCAATCCTATTAAGTTAGTTCTTCATTTATATGTGCTATTTATGAGAGGGCTAACTTGTTGCAAAATAATAATGATAATAATAATAGCCTCATTAAAATACTATTGTTGCTTCGGTTGTTTTCAGCGTTTTATGTGCATAATCTGTTATTTAGTTTGAAATGTTCGTTGAAAAAGTAGATTTTTCGTTTTTGTTTATTTATTAAGTTAATATAAAACCATATAGTCACATTTTAGAATACAATAGAATAGAATTTTAGAAAACAACTAGAAACACTGTCCTGGCCTGCTTCTAAGTTCAGTGGCCCGACAAAAAAAATAAAAATAAAAAAAATAAATTTTTTTTTTTTTTTTTTTTTTTTATTTTATTTTTTTTTAAATCATCTCGCGGCCCATCCGTGGCTGCTCGCGGCCCACCTTTGGGTCGCGACCCCGACTTTGGGAACCACTGATCTAGAGCAGCGGTTCCCAAACTTTTTTGGCCGTGCACCCCCTGTCACCTCTTGACCTAGCTGACGCACCCCCCAATGGGTTTCTGTTAGAAAAAATTGTTGCTGTCTCCGTGCACAGATTTTATTTTTTATTTTATCTCTTCCCACAGCGACTATGGATAGGGAATTTCTTTATTTAATTAAAATGTTCACGACAACATGGATGCATGTACTCTGCCAGCATGTTTAATATCCATAATACTAAAGGTTTGACTAAGATTTTTATGAAATTTGATTGTAAAAAAAAATATATATGTATATATTTTTTTTTATTTACCACCATTAGCCTTTTCATGTCACACACCACCTAGAGGGCGCTCGCGCACCACAAGGGGTGCGCGCACCACAGTTTGGGAACCACTGATCTAGAGTATTTGTGTTCTTATGCACGATACAAAAGCGGGCTGAAAAATTATTTATTCGTGCCGCGCTCAGCGCCTAACGCCACACACACACACACACACTCACACACACACGTTGTGAAATCTGTGAAAAGCAACTCTGATTAACCCAAAACTGGTAAAATAGATTCCTTACCTCAGATCAGATGTTCTGCAAAAATATGAATCCAATTCCTGATCGTCATTCCAAATATTGATCGCGTTTATTGATCCAACGTTATAGTCTGAAACGCATGATCCAAGCTGCTTGCAGCCTCGCCAGTGTAACGACATTGCTTTCCAGAGGTGGGGAAACCCTGGGGCGGAGTTTTTTTCTGATGCATTTTCCCATCGACTCCAATCCAATGATGTGCATTACCATCCGGGAGACGATAGGGGGCGGTATTTGCCCTTTTCGAGCTCAGAGCCATTCCCAATGATAATGTCAGGCTGGACGGATGAAAAATGAATGGATATCGCTAATAAAAGAAATAACGATTCTTGTTATTGGCAACCAACGCATGGCGGCCAACAACGAGATATCTTGTTGTTGGCTCAACAACAACATTATATACATACATACATACATACATACATACATACATACATACATACAAACATACATACAATACATGACTACATTATAACCACACAATACCTAAAATAAATGAAAAATACAGTAAACAAAAAGAGAAAAAGAAACGTAATAATAATAATAAAAGAAAATTGCATCATTCTTATACAGGTTGTCACTTGCCATACAGAAATTACTGTGTGTGTGTTTGTGTGTTTGTGTGTGTGTGTGTGTGTGTGTGTGTGTGTGTGTGTGTGTGTGTGTGTGTGTGTGTGTGTGTGTGTGTGTGTGTGTGTGTGTGTGTGTGTGTGTGTGTGTGTGTGTGTGTGTGTGTGTGTGTGTGTGTGTATGTTTGTGTGTGTGTGTGTGTGTGTGTGCGTGTTTTTTTGTGTCTGGTTGTGTGTGTGTGTGTGTGTGTGTGTGTGTTAAAGCAATGTCCTGGAGTGACCTCATCGAATCAGAAGCAAACTTTTAATCTCCTCTGCTCTTCCACTCTCAGCTCTATAATCTAAGGAGAGACGGTTGGATATGAACCCTTTCACTGCAGCACTACCAAACGGTTAACCCTTTCACTGCGACAATACACAGAAGGTTAACCCTTTCACTGCCACACAACAGCAGGTTAACCCTTTCACTACCACATGACAGAAGGTTAACCCTTTACTATCACACTACCGACGGTTAACCATCGTTCTGTTCCGTTAGGGGCTCTGCTTGGCATCACTACTGCACTATCTCGCATATGTGCACGCGCACTGAATAAAGACCACAAATGTACCTTTAATCCCAATATTTGTCTGACCACACCCCTCATCAGCTTACCTTCATAAGCAGGTGTGTGGTCACCTGCTCTCCTCCTTCTCGCTTTCACCACAAGGAAGAAGTGCCTCGGTAGATCCCCACACTTGACACCATGATGGAAGAAAGGTTTAGGAGCAGCTTTGGGAAACAAGGATACGTTGACATCATATCTTTATTTTCTCTCTCACTATTTTCGAGAAAATACGGCGATATTGTCTTCGTACTGGAGTGTCTGGAAGATGATGATCATTCTAAAAATCCTCCACCGGTTTTCGTATTGGGAGCACGCCGCTGCATGCTTCTCAACTGCAGTTCCTTGCTGTGTTTGTTGGGGTGAAACCTGTCAGGCCACAGCTGAACTGTCGGACACGCCGCTGTTGTGAGAAGCGGTGGGTTTCAGGTTGGGTGAGTACTGTTGCTGGCGGGCTTCACTTGTCTGTTAGTGCTATGGGGGCTACTTGACAATGTTTATGGAAACCGGCCCCAGGCTAGGGTCCTTTGTTCAGCCACCTAGGCGACAGAAGGCCTTGGTCTGAAGACCATTATAGTTTTAACTAGTGGGCCGCGACCATTAACACTGGTGATCCCTGTGTGTTCTGGACGAGTGGATTTCTCTCTGTCACCGTGTTAAGGCCCCATCTTTCATATCCAAATGAGAGTATTCCTTCACGAGGGGATATGTGCATGGATGTGCGATAGCGGCAGATCCATGTTCAAGTCAGCTACACAGGCCAGTTGGTATTGTGCTGATTCCGTCAGGTGTTGGTAAAATCACCGTTGTAAAGCGGTGTTGACATCTTGTTTTCTCTTTTCTCTTAAAAAGTGAGGAGAGGTTCAGAACGGCGGCCTGTCTGGGTGAGTGTTATGTCATTGTTTACATGTTCAGGTGATAGCTGCTTAGCTTACGGTTAGCCAGTCAGCTGTTAACTGCTGCGTTAGCCTGCGGGGATCGCTGCATGGCCTGCTTAGTGGGCCTACTGTTAGCCAGTCAGCTGTTAGCTGCGGGGCTAGCATGTCGTGATCACTAGGTAACGTTAGCTTGCTGCTATAGGCCATGGCCTGGCGCGGGGTAGCTTTAGCTTCTCGCGCGCCGCCGTGAGCTCGCTTCTGGTCGCGTGCGCCGTTAGCTCGGCGTCTCGCGAGCAGGAGCAGTAGCGCCCGAACGGTTGGAGCGGCCGTTAGCTTGATGCTATTCTGTTGAACGTGCTTTGATTTTAACATGTTTTACACTCTTGACTACAACGTCATCCTTGACAGGGGATGTTTCGTCGACCCTGCCCTGAGCCAGGACGGCAAGGTTGCATCAACAAAGAGGACTGTAGTGCGGGTTGGAGCGGCGACGCTGCCCAGTTCGAACAACACAGGAGCGGCTGTGTTCCTACGGTGTCTGTGACTGCACTTCGCTGATCTACGTTCCGGGTAGGATCAGGTTTGACCAGACCTTATAACACGTCTTCTGGTTTTACTTTTCTAAATGTATTGTGAATAACGATGTTTTTCCCAAAACGTGTGTTGCTGCAATGCATTTAGGATATGACGCGGGCTATGTGTGAGCTGTGTTTGTCACTGGCAGTTAGCTTCTCCGTGCAAATCGGGATGTAATGATCTGGTTGTTGTGTGAGAAACATCATGGTGTTTATATGTACCGTGTACTCACAACTAAGGTAACTAACCTATGAAGCTATGCTTGGTGACAAGTGAGTAAAAGAATGTTCTTTTCTCAGCCTGTGATGACAATGAACAGTGTGTTCACATATTAACAGGTTTTCCTGTTTTAACTGGCCGTATTGAGGGTAAAATAAGAGGATTGTGTTTCCCCCCGGTTCCCTGGGGACTTTTTCATCCTTCTATCAGACATGTTGTGCACTAATTGTGTCTTGTGTGTGGTAGGGATGCGATGTAACCCTTAGCTTGATTGCTGAGGTTGTGCTAAAACTGCTGGAGAAACTTTATTTTCCTAAAAGAAAAGATGGTTTGGTCGCTGTCGTGTGTGCTTAGCAAGGCCTGTGGCCGATACTAATCGAGAATGATGTATTCTCTCATTGTGAAAAACGGCGTTCCTCTGTTGAGTGTTTTTGCCATTTTTTGTAGGTGATGATGGGTTGTGTGTGTCATGTGACCTACAACTGGGTTGGACTGGCCACAGAAGCACATGTGTATGTTGGACCGGGGCTCTTAGAGCCCTCTCTATTCTGTGTTTTTTCCTTAGTAAAAATCAGATAGCAGGTTAGCTCATGCGCTGTGTGGAGCTGTCAAAACGCTTCTTAGAGCTGACTATGACTGTGTCATATTCTCTTTTTGTCATTACATCGTATCATGGGTGTGGGGTCGTAAAGGGGTGAACTGGTAACCTTTCCTCTCCCCCTTGTTTCTGTCGGTCAGGGGTACACCCCCTGTCCTTCAAGGTTTCCGTCACGTGGCGGTTAGGCACGTTACGGGGGGGGGGGGGGGGGGGAGGGAGTTTCCTGGTCCCACGGCCTGGTATATTGGGCGTGTGTACCGCAGGAATTCCCCCGCCATAGAGTACGTCACCGTGCGCGTCTCTGTTGGTAGGACTTCCGTGTGCTGTTCAGGTCCATGTGATGGATCTGTTTCAGGGGGGTGGTCAGGGCTCCTCCTCACCAAGCGCCTATTCGGGCCTTCTGTGAGTTCGGACTCCTTCTTCCATGTGAGGGAGCCTTCATCAGAGTACAGAGCCTTCCTCCTCAGATTGTCAAAGTGAGTGGACCCTCTAGAAGGGTCCTATTCTATTGTATATGTATTCGATTCAATTCGATTATTGAGTGTGTATGGGTTCAGTGCCTCTTCCCCGGAGAGCCCTAAAACCAATTTTTTACATGGCTCAAGGTGCAATATATTCTTTTCAATCTGTACAGCTCGCGTGGGAAGTCTCTCTGGGGATCCCCGTCTCCTTCCTATGGGAGGGTGGTGGGATGTAAAAATGTGAAATTTTTTTACCCCCGGCTGTGTAGACTGGGATACATACTGTTGATGCTTCCTTCTTTTCTATTCAAGAAGTTTTGGAGTTAGGGAGTGTCACACCCCTCTTGTCGTTCCCCTGGGCGCCTTGGGGATTCAATGACAGGTCTAAATAGCCTGTTCATTGATGGGGGTGTGTCCCGACGCACGTATAGTGCTAGCTCGCTGTAAACAGGTGACTGACTGGCACGCCTTGGTTGCTTGTGGTTGAAACAGCGTTTTTATAAAGCAACTGAGATGGGGTTTTTTCCTCTTCCGACGACCAAATCCCACGACCTGGGTTGGTTTTTCGACGGATTCTCGTTCATGTCTGGGGGATGATGACGGAATGGATCTGAACATATGTAGAGGGGTCTCACGCCCTTGGGGTGGGCCACCAGGCGCGGTTCGCCCGAACGTCTGGGTGGCGCCTTCTTTTCATGTTAAGATCGACACGCATATCTGCCCTTCTCCTGGAGTAGGCATGTCGGCGTGGTTAGGGCACGGGACTGGTTCTGGTCGCGCTGGTCCGGATCAGTTGAACCCGTTGTCCGCCGGGGATGCAGATCTGCTGTTCTGGTACCCTGAGGGACTTGGGCTTTTTTCAGGGGGAAAAATGCCAGGTCGGTCCGGGTGTCACAGGGTTAAGCGCTATGGAGACCCTGGTTGAGTACGTTTTTACTCAGCACTGTCGTAATGGCTTACAGCCATGCCATTCTGTACACGCTCGATCTCGTCGGATCTCGGCCGCTACACAGGCAGTGGTGCAGTCGTGGTCACACGCGGTTACTCGCCGTGTTACTAGATGATCAGTACGCGCGCACAAAGATGCGCTCTATCCATGTTACGACTGCATCACTGTACACAGGTTGGTCCTGGTTAGTACTTGGTTGGGAGACCGCCTGGGAATACCAAGTACGGTGTGCTTAGGGGCTGGTTCTCCATTCTTTTCCGCTCCTCTCTCACGCATGGCGAAGAGGGACCTGTTGGGGTGGTCTTTGACCTCCTCTGGTGACCCTGTGCTTCCCGTATCGCCAGGCCCGGTCCGAAGTAATGTTTCGTCGACCCGTAGGCCTGGGTTAACCCTTTTTTGAAAACTGAAACACTTGTACTGCGGTATAGCCGGTGTATACCCGCAGGTGTGTTTTGGAGTTTTTTCTTGAGGGGTTATAGGAACAACCACCGCATTGGGTAACACCAAGGTGGTTGATTCCCTGGTGTGTTGGTGCAGTGTCAACTCCCGGGTTCACCGGTTGAGGGTGCCCCTGCACGTTCATGACGTCTGCCAATCGTGTCAGCCTTCTCTGCCTCGACCCCTCTGGGTGGGGGTTTTTAAATGGAGGCTTGGTCATGCAACACCGCCAGCTTACGCTCCTTCCGCCGGGGCGGCTGTGTTCAGCTGTCCCCTCTGGCGCCTGTCTCGTCCGCAGTCTCCAGGCTAGGGTTAATAGCCTGTTGCCTGGTTTTTCCCCGGTGCGCTGCCTGCTTCCGTTGGTTAACCTTTTTTGTGTGCTTACGGCCATGCTGACTGCCTGTTGCAGGGTCAGTGTGCCAGGCGGTGTACTATTGGGGGGGACGGGGCCCGCTCGGCTTACGGCCATACCAACCTGAACACGCTCGATCTCGTCCGATCTCGGAAGCTAAGCAGGTTCTGGCCTGGTTAGTACTTGGATGGGATTCCGCCTGGGAATACCAGGTGCAGTAACTGAGGGGCCTTTGTCCGAATACGCTGGCGATGTGGGGGGCGGGGCACTACGTGCCCACCTGGTGGGGTCTTGATGCTGGCATCATGGACTTCTCCGGGCCCCCATTCCAGGGAGTCCAGTCCTTTTGGTGGGTCTGGGTCTTCCTTCGCGCTCCGCTGCTACGGCTTTGCCACGGGGTTGGGTTTGCCCTTGACCCCGTGATTCTGGGGGCAGTAACGAGGTTGTTCCTCCGTTCGTTCCCGGGTGGCATGCGGGTTGTGCGTGTGTGTAGTCGTGGGGTCAAGCCACGGTCTGCTCACCCTGTGCGTTGAGTTGCTTGAGTGCCTCTTCGCACGGTCGGGTCCGTCGCCCTCCCGTGAAGCCCCTAATAGGGGGGATGCCCTCCATTAGGGGGGGTCGGGGGGGCTCCGCCCTCCCTGTTCTGATGGTTGTGGGGGGCTGTCAGCGGGGTGTATTTGTCAGCCAGCGGCTCCGCTTGGCCTCCCCTTGTGCAGTAGTGATGCCAAGCAGAGCCCCTAACGGAACAGAACGTTAGGTTATGGCTATAACCAAGTTCTGTTAGTTAGGGGTGACGCTTGGCATCAGACGGCCGCTGCAGCCCTTGATCTCACCTTATGGTGAAAGCTTGGGAAGGAGGAGAGCAGGTGACCACACACCTGCTTATGAAGGTAAGGTGTGGTCAGACAAATATTGGGATTAAAGGTACATTTGTGGTCTTTATTCAGTGCGCGTGCACATATGCGAGATAGTGCAGTAGTGATGCCAAGCGTCACCCCTAACTAACAGAACTTGGTTATAGCCATAACCTAACGGTAGTGTGATAGTAAAGGGTTAACCTTCTGTAGTGTGGCAGTGAAAGGGTTAATGGGCCTCATTAAGTATGCGGTGGGTAAACACCCCCTGTGCCCCTGAACAGCCACAACGGAATCGAACTGAACCAAAGTAAAGTTCAAGTTGAACTGAAACTGAAACAAACTCCAACCAAACTGGACGACACAAACCAAACTATACACTGAAACCCCAAACTTTTCAATTCCAAGATAGAATTCGAAGGAAAACTATGGCATTTTAATTCCATATTTTTACAACATTTAATGTGTGTTGTTGAGGCACCAGCAGCTTTAATAAGGTAAATAAAAAATAAATAAATAAAAATCTCATCCTCTGATTGACGGGTGATTTCATAGTGTGTAGTACCTTTTGACGTGGAACACAATGGTGGTCTTAGTTTTCCCATGCAACCTGGGGAACACCACTTGGCAGGTCAAAAACATCTGATACTGATTATTGATTATTAGGTTATTGATTCAGATTCAGATTCAGATTTATTTATTGTCACTTATTTCAGTACTTTACAGCAAGAAGAGTGAAAATCTATTTATTGTTGTCCCTCAACTATAGCAGCTTCCAATAATAAAATACAATAAATTTAGCATAGAATAAAATAAGATGACTAAAATAAAGATGACTATATACAGTTCTAAAAAGTGTGCATTGCAGATCAGGATGTAGATATTATAGTATGAAATTGAATAACAAAATGATGCAGGGATCTGTTGTTCTTGTCCAATCAGATGTTCTTGTCCTGCCAAATGGTGCTCTCTCTCTGCCTGGCAGCTAAACTCACTCTATCTCTGCCAGGCAGGTAAACTCACTGTATCTCTGCCAGGCAGGTAAACTCACTGTATCTCTGCCAGGCAGGTAAACTCACTGTATCTCTGCCAGGCAGGTAAACTCACTGTATCTCTGCCATGCAGGTAAACTCACTGTATCTCTGCCAGGCAGGTAAACTCACTGTATCTCTGCCTGGCAGCTAAACTCACTCTCTCTGAAGTTGTCTACAGCAGCTTTAAAGCCTAGGACAATTCTATTCCCTTTCTGTCATTAACACTTTAACTGCCACACACGAGATATCTCGGGTTTCCGATAGTTATGTTGAAAGCCACTCACGAGATTTCTCTGATTTTATTATTATAATTTTTTTTAGCGATCTGAAATCATATTGCATCACGCGAGCCTACCCGAGTATACACAAGCGCCGCCGGCGATCATATGTGGAAAAAAGCGCCCCCTATCGTCTCCCAGATGACATAAGGGATTTCGGAATGGACTCAATGAAAATGGATGGGGGAAAAAATCCGGTACTCCACATTTTCCAGTCCACTGATCCAGCCGGGGTTACCACAGTTAATTCTGGAGCCTCTCAGCCCCGCGGAATCATGTGTACTAATGTATCACGTTGGATCCATACACTTATCGATTTTTTCGAATGGTGATCAGGAATTGGAATATACCAGTTGGATACCATCTGATGTCAGGTAAGGAATCTATGTTATCAGTGTTAGGATAATCAGACTAATTTTGATGAAGATATAGGCTGTTATGTGAAATGGGCTCTTTCGGTTTTACTGAAAAAATCCATGAGGAAATGAACGCGCCGATTATCCGTGCGTGGCACAAATGTGCTTGCGCGCACGTATAATATTGATCATCTAGCGTTTATTTGAAAACGATTCATAAATAGGCCGACGAATATCAACGTTCTGGAATATTCCAGTAAAAGACGATTATCACAGAATGGTCTAGAATGAACTGTTTTTTATTTCAAAACGGGTGCTTTTCAAAATGCTCTGAAACGGAAATGAAGCGATAAAAAACCAATCTGCCTTGACAGCACTGACTGGAAAAGTAGTCTTTGATAAGCGACGGGCAGATTAGACACATAGTGTGAGGTTCGCCTGTTCCCTGGACCTTTAATTCCCTGTCTCCTCACCTCACCAGCCCCCACCCTCGCATTGTTGATTTATTGCGTTCCCTGCCTCGCTCCGTTCCTTTAAGGTACTGTGAGGATTCTGTGTTGATTGGTCCGTGCCGAACACACACTTCTAAGTCAAGTATCAATTACCATCACGCACATGTGTGTTCTAATTAGCGCCCCAGAGGGCTTTAAATAGCTGGACTTCCCCTTCAGTCCTTGTCGGGTCGTTCTTTATTCTCTATTCCGTATCTGTATCTTATCAGTATCTTATGCTACCGTTCTACCGCCGCGCTCCTGGTGAGTCTTCACCATCGCCACCTGTCGCCGTTGCCTGGAGTGGGACACAGTTCTGCGCTCTCTAATCCTCTACGGGAAGTTTTCCAGTGTCCCACTCTAGACCCGAGCCGGCGCGCTCTCCAAGCCGGCGCACATCGCTCCCTATCCTACGGGGGGATGCGCGCTCTTCAAGCCGACGCGCCCCACTCCAGACCCGAGCCGGCGCGCACTCCAAGCCGGCGCACATCGCTCCCTATCCTACGGGGGGATGCGCGCTCTTCAAGCCGACGCGCCCTACTCCAGACTTCTAGCCGGCGCGCTACTACTCCAGACGCGCATCGCTTCCTAATTCTCTACGGGAGGATGCGTCTCTCCGAGCCGGCGCGCTCTCCGAGCCGGCGCGCTCTTCAAGCCGACGCGCCCCACTCCAGACGTCTAGCCGGCGCGCTACTACTCCAGACGCGCATCGCTTCCTAATCCTCTACGGGAGGATGCGTCTCTCCGAGCCGGCGCGCTCTTCAAGCCGACGCGCCCCACTCCAGACGTCTAGCCGGCGCGCTACTACTCCAGACGCGCATCGTTTCCTAATTCTCTACGGGAGGATGCGTCTCTCCGAGCCGGCGCGCTCTCCGAGCCGGCGCGCTCTTCAAGCCGACGCGCTCCACTCCAGACGTCTAGCCTGCGCGCTCCTACTCCATCCCTGTAAGCAGCTCAGGCCCTCGCCCTGTCCAAGGCCTTAACCCTGTTTTCTCTGTCCCTGTCTCCAGCCCGCCTCCCCGGGCCTCTGTCCCTGTTCCCCTCTCCAGTGCCCCTGTTCCTGCCCTGTCTTTTGCCCTGGCCCTGTCCTTTAGCCTTAGCCCCTTAGCCTGCTCGCCTCTTAAAGGCACAGTGCCAATTTTCCCTAATTCTTGTTTCCAGTATTTTGTGTTCTCCCTTAAAGGGACAGTGCCGCTTTTTGTTTGTATTCAATAGATGCCCTGTTCTTGGCTTACTCTCATACCTGTCTTGTGTTGTGCGATTGGGGTCGGTTACAAACCATAACAGTACAACCCGACCAGTCGACGACCCCAGCCAGCACAGACAGTGTATGTTGAGTTTGCCCTTTTAGTTCCCTCAGTTGCCCTGTTAGCTCCCCTGTTAGCCTGTTAGTCTCCCCTGTTAGCTCCCCTGTTAGCCTTTGTTAGCTTCCCTGTTAGCTCCCCTGTTAGCCTGTTAGCTCCCCTGTTAGCCTTTGTTAGTTCCCCTGTTGACTCCCCTGTTAGCTTCCCTGTTAGCTCCCCTGTTAGCCTGTTAGTCTCCCCTGTTAGCTTCCCTGTTAGCCTCGTTAGCTCCCCTGCAGCTTGCCAGGCCTCTACTACCGGCATGGCCCCAGTCTGCTAGCTTAGCCCCGGCTGCTAGCACAGCCTCTATGTTAATGCAGCCCTTGCAGCTAGCATAGGCCCTGTAGCTAGCCATGCCCAGGCAGCTAACCCGGTCCCTCTGCATGGCCTCCACTTTTTGTGTAGCTTTCCCCACTGCTAGGACTGCCCCTTCAGCTAGCAAGGTCAGTTTTGTCCCACTGCTAGGACTGCCCCTTCAGCTAGCAAGGTCAGTTTCCCCGCTGCTAGGACTGCCCTTTCAGCTAGCAAGGTCAGTTTTCCCCACTGCTAGGACTGCCCCTTCAGCTAGCAAGGTCAGTTTCTCCCACTGCTAGGACTGCCCCTTCAGCTAGCAAGGTCAGTTTCCCCACTGCTAGGACTGCCCCTTCAGCTAGCAAGGTCAGTTTCCCCACTGCTAGGACTGCCCCTTCAGCTAGCAAGGTCAGTTTCCCCGATGCTAGGACTGCCCTTTCAGCTAGCAAGGTCAGTTTTCCCCACTGCTAGGACTGCCCCTTCAGCTAGCAAGGTCAGTTTCTCCCACTGCTAGGACTGCCCCTTCAGCTAGCAAGGTCAGTTTCCCCACTGCTAGGACTGCCCCTTCAGCTAGCAAGGTCAGTCTCCCCACTGCTAGGACTGCCCCTTCAGCTAGCAAGGTCAGTTTCCCCACTGCTAGGACTGCCCCTTCAGCTAGCATGGTCAGTTTCCCCGCTGCTAGGACTGCCCTTTCAGCTAGCAAGGTCAGTTTCCCCACTGCTAGGACTGCCCCTTCAGCTAGCAACGTCAGTTTTCCCCACTGCTAGGACTGCCCCTTCAGCTAGCAAGGTCAGTTTCTCCACTGCTAGGACTGCCCCTTCAGCTAGCAAGGTCAGTTTCCCCACTGCTAGGACTGCCCCTTCAGCTAGCAAGGTCAGTTTCCCCACAGCTAGGACTGTCCTTCCAGCTAGCTTGTTCTCTCATGCTGGTCCAGCTCTGTCTGCTAGCCTAGCTCCGGCAGCTAGCGCAGCCTCTATGTTAATGTAGCAGTACAGCTAGCATAGGCCCTGTAGCTAGCAGTGCCCTGGCGGCTACCCTGTCCCTCTGCTAGCCCCACTTTTGGTGTAGCTTCCCCTGCTAGATTGGCCAATTTTTTTTGTTTGTTGCCTTGTCATGTCCCCTGCCCCTCTGTCTGTATTTTTGGGTCGCCCGGTGGCTCCCGTGGAGGGGGGGGTACTGTGAGGTTCGCCTGTTCCCTGGACCTTTAATTCCCTGTCTCCTCACCTCACCAGCCCCCACCCTCGCGTTGTTGATTTATTGTGTTCCCTGCCTCGCTCCGTTCCTTTAAGGTACTGTGAGGATTCTGTGTTGATTGGTCCGTGCCGAACACACACTTCTAAGTCAAGTATCAATTACCATCACGCACCTGATGTGTGTTCTAATTAGCGCCCCAGAGGGCTTTAAATAGCTGGACTTCCCCTTCAGTCCTTGTCGGGTCGTGCTTTATTCTCTATTCCGTATCTGTATCTTATCAGTATCTTATGCTACCATTCTACCGCCGCGCTCCTGGTGAGTCTTCACCATCGCCACCTGTCGCCGTTGCCTGGAGTGGTACACAGTTCTGCGCTCTCTAATCCTCCTCTACGGGAGGTTTTCCAGTGTCCCACTCTAGACCCGAGCCGGCGCGCTCTCCAAGCCGGCGCACATCGCTCCCTATCCTACGGGGGGATGCGCGCTCTTCAAGCCGACGCGCCCCACTCCAGACCCGAGCCGGCGCGCTCTCCAAGCCGGCGCACATCGCTCCCTATCCTACGGGGGATGCGCGCTCTTCAAGCCGACGCGCCCCACTCCAGACGTCTAGCCGGCGCGCTACTACTCCAGACGCACATCGCTCCCTATCCTACGGGGGGATGCGCGCTCTTCAAGCCGACGCGCCCCACTCCAGACCTCTAGCCGGCGCGCTACTACTCCAGACGCACATCGCTCCCGACGCACATCTTCAAGCCGACGCGCCCCATTCCCAGACCCCGAGCCGGTGCGCTCTCCAAGCCGGCGCACATCGCTCCCTATCCTACGGGGGGATGCGCGCTCTTCAAGCCGACGCGCCCTACTCCAGACGTCTAGCCGGCGCGCTACTACTCCAGACGCGCATCGCTTCCTAATTCTCTACGGGAGGATGCGTCTCTCCGAGCCGGCGCGCTCTCCGAGCCGGCGCGCTCTCCGAGCAGGCGCGCTCCCCGAGCCGGCGCGCTCTCCGAGCCGGCGCGCTCTTCAAGCCGACGCGCCCCACTCCAGACGTCTAGCCGGCGCGCTACTACTCCAGACGCGCATCGCTTCCTAATCCTCTACGGGAGGATGCGTCTCTCCGAGCCGGCGCACTCTCCGAGCCGGCGCGCTCTTCAAGCCGACGCGCCCCACTCCAGACGTCTAGCCGGCGCGCTACTACTCCAGACGCGCATCGCTTCCTAATTCTCTACGGGAGGATGCGTCTCTCCGAGCCGGCGCGCTCTCTGAGCCGGCGCGCTCTTCAAGCCGACGCGCTCCACTCCAGACGTCTAGCCTGCGCGCTCCTACTCCATCCCTGTAAGCAGCTCAGGCCCTCGCCCTGTCCAAGGCCTTAACCCTGTTTTCTCTGTCCCTGTCTCCAGCCCGCCTCCCCGGGCCTCTGTCCCTGTTCCCCTCTCCAGTGCCCCTGTTCCTGCCCTGTCTTTTGCCCTGGCCCTGTCCTTTAGCCTTAGCCCCTTAGCCTGCTCGCCTCTTAAAGGCACAGTGCCAATTTTCCCTAATTCTTGTTTCCAGTATTTTGTGTTCTCCCTTAAAGGGACAGTGCCGCTTTTTGTTTGTATTCAATAAATGCCCTGTTCTTGGCTTACTCTCATACCTGTCTTGTGTTGTGCGATTGGGGTCGGTTACAAACCATAACACATAGCCATAATTTAAAACATAGATTAGGCGTTATTAACGTTAACATTGAAGTGGACCGTGGCATCAAGGGGGTAAAAAGGAAAACCCGGCGTGGCACTCAAAGTGTTTGTAATCATTGTATATTTTGTTTTCACCCACCAACAAGTTTCACCCTTAAACTATCGTATAATTAACACTACATTGGACAAATCCTGTATCAAATACTTTTATTATACAATTGCAATTGTTTATTTGGTAGCACTTCGAATTGACCGATTTCATTTAACGAATTGCATTATAAAGGTGTACTATTTATAGAATAGAATCCCGAATCCCCCGCCCCCGCCCCCGCCCCCTCCCCAGCTCACAGTCACAAACAGGACCTTCCCAGCCAGTTACCTGCCTAGCTCACAGTCACAAACAGGACCTTCCCAGCCAGTTACCTGCCTATAGCTCACAGTCACAAACAGGACCTTCCCAGCCAGTTACCTGCCTAGCTCACAGTCACAAACAGGACCTTCCCAGCCAGTTACCTGCCTAGCTCACAGTCACAAACAGGACCTTCCCAGCCAGTTACCTGCCTAGCTCACAGTCACAAACAGGAACTTCCCAGCCAGTTACCTGTCTAGCTCACAGTAACAAACAGGACCTTCCCAGCCAGTTACCTGCCTAGCTCACAGTCACAAACAGGACCTTCCCAGACAGTTTCCTGCCTAGCTCACAGTCACAAACAGGACCTTCCCAGACAGTTACCTGCCTAGCTCACAGTCACAAACAGGACCTTCCCAGCCAGTTGCCTGTCTAGCTCACAGTAACAAACAGGACCTTCCCAGCCAGTTACCTGCCTAGCTCACAGTCACAAACAGGACCTTCCCAGACAGTTTCCTGCCTATAGCTCACAGTCACAAACAGGACCTTCCCAGACAGTTTCCTGCCTAGCTCACAGTCACAAACAGGACCTTCCCAGCCAGTTACCTGTCTAGCTCACAGTCACAAACAGGACCTTCCCAGCCAGTTACCTGCCTATAGCTCACAGTCACAAACAGGACCTTCCCAGCCAGTTGCCTGTCTAGCTCACAGTAACAAACAGGACCTTCCCAGCCAGTTACCTGCCTAGCTCACAGTCACAAACAGGACCTTCCCAGACAGTTTCCTGCCTATAGCTCACAGTCACAAACAGGACCTTCCCAGACAGTTTCCTGCCTAGCTCACAGTAACAAACAGGACCTTCCCAGATAGTTTCCTGCCTAGCTCACAGTCACAAACAGGACCTTCCCAGACAGTTTCCTGCCTATAGCTCACAGTCACAAACAGGACCTTCCCAGACAGTTTCCTGCCTAGCTCACAGTAACAAACATGACCTTCCCAGACAGTTTCCTGCCTAGCTCACAGTCACAAACAGGACCTTCCCAGCCAGTTACCTGCCTAGCTCACAGTCACAAACAAGACCTTCCCAGACAGTTTCCTGCCTAGCTCACAGTAACAAACAAGACCTTCCCAGACAGTTTCCTGCCTAGCTCACAGTCACAAACAGGACCTTCCCAGCCAGTTACCTGCCTAGCTCACAGTCACAAACAAGACCTTCCCAGACAGTTTCCTGCCTAGCTCACAGTCACAAACAGGGTGCCCAAACACAAGGTTAATTGACCTGACATGTAGTGATGAGCAATGTGCAAATATCACCATTCAGGGGGGAATTTATTTAAAAAAAAATGTACCTTCCCATGCTGCCCCCAACCAGATGCCGCTCTGGGCGGCTGCCCCATGGTGCCCAAGCCTAAGTCCGCCACTGTGAGAGAGAGAGAGAGAGACACGAGCCGAGGCACTCTCTCCTACGCAGAGAGTTGGACCGCGCTCTGCTGTCAAACGGAGGCTGTGATGTACAGGCGTGGAGACAGCTCTGCGTAGGAGTGTGGAGCCGAGGCTCTCCCCCCCAGCTCCTCCCTCCTCTCCCCCAGCCAGGCTCTCCCCCTCCTCTCCCCCAGCCAGGCACTCCTTCCTCCTCTCCCCCAGCCAGGCTCTCCACCTCCTCTCCCCCAGCCAGGCACTCCTTCATCCTCTCCCCCAGCCTCCCTCCTCTCCCCCAGCCAGGCGGTCCTCCCTCCTCCCTCGCCAGTACCACGGCTTTAAAACTCACTTCACCGCATTACGCTTTACTGTATATAGACCACTGCACTTCCGCGTTACATTGAGCTCATAGAGGAGAGAGTGGGGGGGGGGAATGAATGAATGTGGATGAGAGCCTTGACATTAAGTGGTTGTAGCTACGGCTGTGGGGGTGCTGGAGACATGATCCAATATACTTTTATACGCCTGAGTCTCCTCAACACGGAGAGACCAATCCCAAGTCGATCTGCACTTTCTCTGCTGAGCTATAGTCACTTTTCCCCACCTACTCCTGAACTACGCATGCGCAGATTGCCCACAAAGTCTAGGTTCATCAATCTGCGCATGCAGAGTTCGGGAGTAGGTGCAGAAAAGCGACTATAGCTCGGCTGAGAAAGTGCCGATCAACTTGGAATTGGTCTCTCCGTGTTCAGGAGACTCGGCCGTATACAAGTCTATTGGATCATGTCTCCAGCACCCCCGCAGCCGGTGCTCTATAGATACACAAGTCAGATGGAATAATAACAATGGCAATGCGTCATACAGACGTCTTTTGATGACTCATTCTCTCTCCTCCGCGAGCCTGTGGAACACTGCGCGCCGGGAGCTTCACAGGACAGGCCGCTTCTCTTGCGGCGCGCTGTGATTCTGAGCCGTTTTTAACTGAAACATTTCACTTTGGTGAGTTTTGATCCATTTTAACCAATGTTACCTTTTAACCACATATTTATATTATATTTTCATCATGTTCTAACAGCTTTATAAACTCCAATGATTATGCATTTATTTACAACAGAAACATGAAATAAATCCCACAAGGAAATAATGTGTCAACTTCTGAGAGGGCTACACTAATTCTGAAATGTAACATTTGACCTGATGGTGGCGCTAGAGGGAAGGTCACCAAAATCAATATAATTAACCCTTTCACTACCAAAGGGTTAACCCTTTCACTGCGACAATACAGAAGGTCACTGCCACACAACAGAAGGTTAACCCTTTTACTACCACACTACAGACGGTTAACTTTAATATAAAGTAGATTATATTAGATTAGATTCAAATTGAACAGTAAAGTACAATAGTAATATACAATGTACAGGTGATTAAACTGGGTATAGAATATATAAATGAGTACTAGTGAGTAATAGTACGAATCAGATGTATGTACAGGGCTGTAATATTAAAAGTACAGTGATACAGTATAAAGACACTATGGTAGTAGTAAGTCATACTGGCCAGCAGCGTAACTAGTAAGAGTAGGTAAGGGATTTGTACAGATATAGATATAGTAACTAGTAAGAGGTGAGGGATATGTACAGATATAGATATAGTAACTAGTAAGAGGTGAGGGATATGTACAGATATAGATATAGTAACTAGTAAGAGTAGGTAAGGGATATGTACAGATATAGATATAGTAACTAATAAGAGGTGGGGGATATGTACAGATATAGTCGATATAGTAACTAGTAAGAGTAGGTAAGGGATTTGTACAGATATAGATATAGTAACTAGTAAGAGGTGAGGGATTTGTACAGATATAGTCGATATAGTAACTAGTAAGACTAGGTAAGGGATTTGTACAGATATAGATATAGTAACTAGTAAGAGGTGAGGGATATGTACAGATAATAGATATATAGTAACTAGTAAGAGTAGGTAAGGGATATGTACAGAATAGATATAGTGTCTATATAGATAGATATATATATAAATCGTTTCAGCACCTTGTCCAGCGCCCACGCGCCTGCCCTCCACGTCCCCGCTGCACACCGGTTCAAGACGGTGTATCCGCCACATATATCTCCATTTAGTATTATTACTAGTATAAGAAAAACATTTAGTTTCACCAGCAAAATATTTCCTAAAATATCCGTTTGAACCCCAATGTCTTATTGCGTCCTGGTCACACTATCGTCATCATACCGGAGAGAGCAGGGCGCGCTCAAGTTTCTGGAGTCGACCACCACACACACACACAGGCACCGGACCGGAGGCACCGTGGTGGCAGACAACCGGAGACCGTGCAGTGAAAATGGTCATGTCGAGATAATAACAGCTTCGCTCAAAAGGAGAACACCCAGGGGCGGTCGTTGTGATGAGAGGTGCCGTGGGACGGAACATCAACATGGGCTCTTTGATGCGCTCGCAGACGGCCGTGGTGTATTCATGGCTCTTCCTCAACTCCGGTAAGTGATGTTGTTGTAGTTTGTAGGGTGCATGAATGAATGAATGAATGAATGAATGAATGAATGAATGAATGAATGAATGAATGAATGAATGAATGAATGAATGAATGAATGAAAACTTTATTTAACAGATTGCAGAATGGGTACAATACAGTACGGCTCAATACACACAATTGTTAAGGGGATGCAGACTAGAGAAAGACGTTTGTCTTGTTTACATCAGGGTCCCCCATTTTCAATTCATAGTGACATTTATGACATACACAACATACATGACATCATGACATTTATGGCATAGGGACATACATGACATACAGGTATATAGTACTGTTACATTTGTGACATATACGATATCCATAGATCCTAACAGATGTTGTAGTTTTTAGGTGGACTAACTGAGTCGTGTTGGCTGGTTTACAGATGTACAGTGTCAAAAAACTACAAATATGTTGCGGTTAAATCAAAGACGAGCATGTAAACGGGAAATATTGTTGTTGTTCATATAATTTCATATTTCCTAAAAATATGAAAAACAAACAATCAAAAACAGCTATATTCACCGGGGTCCGAGTATACTATTACTACACATCTGGACAAAAACCAGAAGAGACATCTTTATAAACAGAGTAACTGCTTGTCAAAACAAACAAACCCATGAAACGAGGGGCTGGTTGCTTGGGGCAGAGTCATCGCATCCTCAAAACGTCAGGAGACGTTAATCACTTTCTAATTAAACCTACAGCAGCCTCGCGGCCGGCGCACAATCACACCTTCATTTACATACTAAAAGCTCGGGAATAGGCAGCCTGGGAGGGCGTGTGTCACCAGCTGGATTACTCGAAATTAATAATGCGGAAAAAAGTATGATGCTAT